>NW_005188248.1:0-7755 GCF_000239375.1 Pundamilia nyererei | reverse complement strand
ATGACCTGAGGGATCTGGAAGGTTCATACTGGGTCAGGAGGTCACTGATGTATTTTGGTCCTAAACCATTCAGAGCTTTATAGGCCAGCATCAGAACTTTAACAAATTATTCAGCTCCAGCCTGAGATTTTCTTCATCTGTGTCTTTAACACAGAAAACCTAAAACTTTGTTTCTATTTCACCTTTATAAGTCACAGAGAAAAAACTTCTCTACAGAGAATGAAATCTGTCCTCACAACATTATTTTTATGCTGTCCCTTACCATGCGGCCCAGAGGCTACAGGACAGTTAGAAGGACTTTAAATCACTGAAATAAGCAGGAATATTTGAATGTGACTCACACTGACCCACCATTTTGACATTTACAATTTAAAACAGTCTGATTGGGTGTGTTAATTATTGTTGCCTGACCTCCAGGTTTAACTCTGTCCTAACGTCACATCTTTTTTGGGTATTTTAAACATTTTCAGGCCAAAAGGACGTACAACCTGCATTTGTCTTTGTTTCACTGTAGTTAACAGAACATCCAAGTAGTTAATTGGATTTTTTTACATTTTTACACTTTTTTACATACATAATTTGCATGTTTGCTGAGGATGAAGTAGTTCATTCTCAACTGTCAGAGTGACACCAGGGATCCTTGTGGAGTGTTGGTGACTGTTGTTTGCTTCCGGGTCATTTCTGTCTCTGTGTTCATCAGCAGGAGATTCAGAGTTCAGAAATCTCTCAGACATTTCAATCTGTGGTTCAGTGGGAGGATGATCTGCGTCCTGACAACATTTTTTATATGTTATGTAGATCAAAACAACAACAACAGCAAAAACAACCACAACAACAATTGGAAGACCAATGATGAGTCCAACAGATCCACTCTTCTCTCCTCCATCCTCTTCTCCTCCATCCTTCTTCCCTCCATCCTCTGTGTGTCCTCCTGTCTGACCTGCAGGTGAGAAACAGGTGTGAGGTGTCAGCTGTCAGGTAGGTGATGAGTGAAGAACAGAACAGAATCCATTTCCTCTTCAAACTGCTGTCAGACATTATCTACTGCACTCTGATCACATCACTCAGACCAGCTGCATGTTCTGTGTGGAGAGCATCCTCACACAGAACATGACATCGTGGTTTGGGAACAGCTGTGTGAAGGACCAAAAAGCTCTCCAGAGAGTGATCCGTACAGCAGAACGCTGCTGCAGGATTGCTCTCCCCCCGCTTCAGGACACCTACACCAGGAGATGCCGGACTAGAGCAGCGCAGATACTGAAGGACCCGTCCCATCCTGGCAACAAACTGTTCCAACTCCTGCAATCTGGTAGAAGGTTCCGCATCTTCCGGGCAAGGACAGAGAGACTCAAGAGGAGCTTCTATCCCCAAGCCATCCGTGCCCTAAACACACACACCCGCCCTCTCACATCATCTAAAATTGACTGAGACAGGACTCTTCCAGACACTAAACCAAGGCACAATGTACATTTCAATTCCTTTAATTTTAAATATGTTTATATTGTCTATCCTGTATAATAGTCAGATGTCTATTCATATTAATGTACAGAATTCACCTGCTTGCTGCTACTACTGCACATTCACCCAGTGTATATACTATATGTCTGTATATATATATATATAATGTTCTTCCTCTACACCCCCCCCAATTTTTGCACATGTCGAGGAGCGTGTCAGGCTACATTTCACTGTGTGTTATACTTGTATAACTATGCATGTGACAAATAAAGAACCTTGAACGTTGAACCTTCTACAAAGTCTCATCAACAACATCTTTAGAAACAAACATCAACAACCAGGAAGCAGCTTCACCTCTGATCACACACACACTCAACTCTACTCACTCACCTGGAGGATCAGCACTCAGGTAGGTGGTGTTGATGGACTTCCATGAGCTTGTTTCTCCCACGAAGACACGACACTCGTACGTTCCAGTGTCATTAGTCGTCACATTCTTCAGAATCAAAGACACGTCTCCATCCTTCATCTGTCTGTCTTGCAGATCCACCCGGTTCTTAAAAGATGGATGCTGCTTGGGTGGCTCAAAGTGCCCGTCCCGGTATAAAAGCACATATTCTTCTCCCAGGTCAGCTCTGCTCCACTCTACCACTAGGATGTTCCTGTCTGGAGCTCGACATGATAAAGTGGTGCTCTGTCGAGTGGCTGCTGTGATGTTTTTCTGGCCTGACAGAAGAAACAACACAGAGCAGAGAGTTCACAAACATCAGAGACAAAAGGCAATGAAATAATCTCTAATTGATTTCCCCGCCTACCCTTCCCCGCCCCTGAGCTTAAACAGCCAATCAAACAGAAGAACGAAGTGACAGGTACACAGTGGCGCTTCCTTGTACCAGTTAAGTAAAGGTAAAGAGCGGGGCTCACCTGTGTACACGTCATCTCTGTGAGTTGAGTTTTTACCGTCACTTTTGCAATAGAAGAACAGACTCAACTGTGAGCGCTGACGTGTCTGTTGTGTTAGATGTTAAATAATCGCAATTAGAGTGTTCACCAAACTAATTATGATTATGATTTACTGCAATTGAGCAGCTTTACCTCATCCCCATCCTCCCTGCTCTGTATTCCTGTTGAACTATTCGTGTTTACCGAGATTATCGTCGAAACTCAAAAAAATAATTATCGGTAATATTATTTTAACAAAGTGCCAAAATCTGAGCGATGAATGCTTTCCAACACCAACCCCTCCAGCTTGAAATGATAAAACGTTCAACATTTAAACGAAGAAAACGCTGATTTCCTGTACAGTTCAACATGAAAAAGATCAGATCGAGATCGCGTTCAGAGAAACAAAGATGCTGGTCGGACATTTATGTCGACAAACTGGAAAAGAAGAAGTAAAAAAGAAAATGAAATTTCATTTTCAGAAACAAGAATCACAACAATCTATACTTGTGACAATTTTTTTCTTTTTCTTTTTTTGTTGATATCGCGCTGTTTATAATGCTGTTGCATATTTCTCAGTGTGGAAAAATTCAGAGCTCACCTTCAGCGGCAGCAGCTCCGACACAGACGCACAGCAGAATGAACAGTGATGCACTTCCAGGCATTTTCGCTCCTCCTCGTCTCCAGCCTTTGGTTTGTCCATCTTTATCTCTCAAATGTCGCAGAGAAGCGACTTTTCCTCTTGTACTTTCAGCTTCTACCTGTAGGAGTCACCGCAGAGGATCATCTGCCTGCACTTTACCCGACATCGTCTCCAGTCGCACTCTCCCTCCTTCAATACATCCGGAAATCTTCTCAGTGGTCTCCTTCTTTGGGATTCTTTGTCTAATATAATATAATGTAAAATATCTTTTTTTTTTCTTGTTTTTGTTGATTTTGTGTAACATACGTACATAAGAAATATATATATAAAATGAACTTTGTTGGTGTTTTCATTTTCTGGTTAACTGTCCGGAGTTACTAGACTACGTAAACATGGTTTAACTGGGTATTAACAGCTCTGTATGGGGGTCAGAGTACAGGGATGTGGATGGATGTTTTCCCTACTGTTTTATATTTATTTATATGACCAAAACTAGAACTACAGTGACAGTGGAATACCAAAGCTGACCTAAATTATCATATGTAACACAGAAATCTGCTGTACTGTTCTCAGTATTTTTCCACTGGTGATGCACAGGGAGTGATTCTGCAGCCAGTTTGAACCAGCTCACTGTGCACACACATTATGTTGTTGGTTCACACTGCTTTGTACGTCAGACTGCTCTGAATGTAAATGTGATGCAAATTCCTCTTTGTGCACCTACCTGCTGGTTAAGGAGTCGATTCCCAGGGTCTCATATTTCACAGTCAGTATTTAACTGGAAGGTTTATGTCTGAGTGAATCTGAAGTCATCTGAAGCCATCCCACAACGAGTCACTATCACACAGGCCTGCTGTTTTCTACAGTCTGGTAAAAAAATATAAGATTCATTAAAATGATCAAATTAAGGGTTGGCGTGTAACTTAGTTTGATTCAGTGGATTTCTTTTTCTCTACTTCTCTAATGACACTCATGCGAGCCTTTTGATGACATAGAGATTTTATTTAAAAAAAGAGCTTTGGTGCCCTCTGGAAGTCAGTGTCTGAATTAACAACTAAGTGAGACTTACACACAGGGCAGTGATTACTTTATATATTTGCATATGCTGAACATGCTAAATTACAGTTAAAATGTACAGATGATGGCAGAAATTCAGTCACTTAGCCTGTAGAAATGCAGAGTTGTTTTTTTTTAAACAAACCAAAACATTAATTTAGTTTTGAAATTATTTTTGACTGGAGCAGTTCCTGTTGATCTTCTCTTTGGTACCATATTAAAATGACTTCTTCAAAGTAAGAAACCCCTCTCAGAGGTGCCTGTAGAAGGTTGGTGAAAGAGAAACTGAAACAAAGCAATTTTCAAAACAATTTAGCTGATTGTTAGTGTAACAATACAGTGGAGAGAAAAAATGCAGCTTGCTTGGGAATTTCTATAAATTGTGTCTTACTCAAAGAACCAATCTCTAAATAATGTTTAAATCTGCTTTGAACAGATTTTTCTTATCTGATTAAGAAAATGGATGATGATGAAGAAATTCTCCTCAAGAAGCTGAAAGCACTGATTACAAATATCAAATGGAGCCCAAAGGAGGTTGCTGACTTGTTTTGATGCTCTTTTGAAGAGATTTGAGTCATCAGTAAATGACAAATCACATCTCCTCACATGGATGATAAAAATGTTGCACTGCATAGAGATTCACTTTATTACTTCAGACTGGAAAAATGAAGATGGAAAAACACTTTTGGAACTGCTCCAAGAAAAAACTGTAACAGATGAAACCTTGAAGGAATATTTAGCCAATGACAGAGAGAAGACTCTGGACAAAATCATTGACGAAATCCGCCAAGAAAAGTTGAACCAGGTTGATGAAAAGCTTTTAAATTATGTCAGAGATATTGTATCAACATTTCATG
Source organism: Pundamilia nyererei (assembly GCF_000239375.1). Taxonomy (NCBI): domain Eukaryota; kingdom Metazoa; phylum Chordata; class Actinopteri; order Cichliformes; family Cichlidae; genus Pundamilia; species Pundamilia nyererei. The sequence goes on along the minus strand of NW_005188248.1, from coordinate 2,799 downwards.
AAGGGCGTGATATTCCTGAGGACGGCTCACAGAAGAGTGAACTGAAAACCATCTTAAAGAAGCTCTGTTTGGCAGTGGAAAAAAACAAAAACTAAAAATATTAAAAAGCCATTTCGGCCACGACTGACACAGATGGTGAGCTGGTGTCTGAAGGCTCTTTCAGAAACAGGGCGATTGATTCAGGTTGGCACAGGAGAGGGGAAGTCCTGCATCGTGGGCATGTTTGCAGCTTTTCGAGCTCTGAGGGGAGAAAAAGTCGACATCATGTCAAGTTCATCAGTTCTTGCAGAGAGAGATTGTAAAGAATGGAAAGGGTTTTATAAAGAGTTGAATATCACTGCTGATTATAACTGCAACAGGCCTGATGTAGAACTAAAAAAGTGCTATGAGTGTCAAGTTGTTTACGGCAACTTGTTTACGTGGATTCCCTGATGCTAGACAAAGGTCATTAGTAGTCTATTTAAGCAGTAACATGCCTGCTTTACAGCATCTCAACCCATTCTTGGCATGTATATGGGCCACTGTTAATCAGTACAAGAAAACTGGCGCAGATGCGACTGTAGGACCGAGATATCATTTTTATCAAGTGCTGGAAAACATGATGGACAAAGATGGTGATGAGTCCACCATTGGTCAGATAGCAGAGGACACAGGTATACTGTCAAAAGGATCAGTCAAGGACCTGAGAAAGAACCCGAGTCTCTTAAATGGAATGACTAAAAGTGCGACTGCTGACCAGCTGGCTGAGTTCTTTAAAACTGTTGAAAGCAAATTCCCATCTTCCCAGTTTGCTCTCAACCTCATAAACAGCAGTGGGGAAATAGACAAACTCAACAAAGAGCAGCAGAGTGAAAATGTGGAAAGCAGAAGAGTGTCACTGCTTTTACTTGATGGTGGCTTCTGTCAGTACATGTACTCTGATCACAATAGCGTGGTGAGAGCTGTAGAAGAGGAAGTAAAGAGATCAATTCATTTTACACCATGTGAACTGAACCAAGCTAAAAGCAGCTGCTACGTCCCAGGCTTCTTTTCAGAGCTGGTCAAATCTAAACTAAAAGTCTGGATTGAAAATGCATTTGAAGCTCAACTCATGACAGAGGACCATGAATATGTGATGGAGAAACATGGAATCGTGCCTGTGGACTACAGCTGCACAGGGGTTGTTGAAAACTACATGAAGTGGACTGATGGACTTCAACAGTTTATTGAAATGAAACACGAGTCAAAGATTAGTGACATGACAGCCATCACAAACTACATGTCTAATGTGGGCTTGCTTCAAAAGTATAAAAACCAGTTTGGAAGTCAGATCTACGGGATGTCTGGAACTCTTGGTCAAAAAAAGAGACTTTACAAAAAATCTATGACGGTATCAAAACCTGTCAGATACCTTCATTCAAACGTAGAAAACTGTTTGAGGTTGGAGGTGTTGTTGTAGAAGATGAAAAAGAATGGATTAAAAAAATCTGTGATGCTGTCATTGCACAAACCAGCCCTACATCATACAGGGATCCTAGAGCTGTACTCATCATCTGTGAGACCATCAAACGAGCAAAGATGATCCATCGCAGTCTAGGAGACAGAGTCACAAATAAAACTCTTTATATAAACAACAACATGTGATCATTTCCAAGGAGTTTAAAGCAGGAGAAGTCATCATAGCAACAAACCTCGCTGGCCGTGGAACAGACCTTCAGGTTTCTGACACAGTAAAGGAAGCTGGAGGTTTGTTTGTTGTGCAGACCTTCTTGCCCAGAAATGCTCGTGTGGAGGCGCAGGCATTCGGCCGCACTGCTAGACAAGGATCTCCAGGGTCTGCTCAGCTCATTGTCTGTTTGAGTCATCTGGCAGAGCCAATTCAATTATTACTCCTTTTAACAAGGAAACTTCACTCTTTATATAGAAATCTAACAGATGGAACTCCGCTTAAACAACATCTGTTTGCAATGCAGTTAAGGTCATATCAGCAAAGGAACAGTAATAAAGCATCTGCAGAAATGTCTTGAACACTGAAGGATACTTTGACTAAAAAGTCACAGACGGAAATAAACATAGTTAAAGAGTTCAGAGAGAGCTCAGTGGCTGATGAACTATCAAGCTACTTGGAGTCTCAGATCCCATTCATGAAGAAGAAGGAAGAGCTCTTCAGTGATTATCTGGATGTACTAGATGTCGTGTACAAAACTAGCAACAACAAAGCAGAAGCTTCAGACTTATCTGCTCTGAATGAATTTTGGGGTATGTGGCTACTCACAAGCTTCAATGCAAAAGACTCTACTGAAGAGTTGAAAAGTCGACTGAAAACTGATCTGGATACTGAGGCAGAAACTCAGAAAGAGAGAATCACCCTCATCAAACCTCTACCACTACATTAGCTTTGGTAACAACCTGCGTGAAAAAGGGAAGCTTGCAGAGAGCAGGAACATGTACATAAAAGCCATTCAGAAGGATCACTGTTGGGGAGCTATTGCATATTACTACCATGCTTTTACATCTTTGAAGTAGCAAAACAGACGTCAGAGTCCAGACTGTATCAGTCGAGCTCTGATTTGCAACACACGCTCAAATCTGTTCAGCTTCACTGTGACCAACTTGAAGTTACTTACAGGTTTTCAAAAGAGCACATTAACAAATGCAGCACTACGGACGATACCTACAACCACGATTACCGACACTAACAAGCTGATCTACAATACGGCAGCAGTGATCAGTGAGATGCTTGGCTACAAGTTGAACAGCCACAAGGGGCAGTACCCTCCATGGAGAAGGAGGCTAGAGGGCAAGATCAAAGTAGCACGG
>NW_005188247.1:53520-54431 GCF_000239375.1 Pundamilia nyererei | reverse complement strand
GAAAGAAGATAGACCAAGTTGGTTAAAGATAAACTTATAATTATCAGGCAGGTGCCTTTGCTTGTCTTCAAACTTTAGATCTACTTGTAACAACATAGGAAAGGCAACTAGCCGGATCTGATTGAACAAAAAAAATAAGCTAAAACAGTTTATGGACTTGAACACCAAACTAAGATGATAATGTATAAATTTCTTAGCAACAAAAACAATATGTGAAAATGCTTCTTTGTTTTTGCTCTCATTCAGATGTGACTATTTTTTCAGGCGGCTCTCTCTTAGCAACCTGTAAGACACAAAAAAAGTGTAGAAGACACAATTAAAAACATGGAACAAACAAAAAATGACTATGGTGCATATTACACACCAATATTCACTCCTTTGAGAAGTTCCCAAACAAGTATGTTCAGTGTAACAAATTACTTTTCTTATTCTATGTAGTGAAATCAGCATTTTTACATATATACATCACCATAAATTGAATATTATGAAGTTGTCAGTTTTACCAATCCTAGACTTATACATCTCTATTATCCAACACATATTGTGTGAATGGATCACATAAGTTATCTGTTACCTGTTCCCAGTCTTACCTGTGGTTTAGTGGAAATGAGGGGATACTCTGCTCTGGGTTTGCAGGGACCTGCTGAGGACATCTCTGTGCTGGTTCCAGCTTCTGCTTTGACACATGATGGAATGGAAATAAATGAATTGATAGCAAAAATACTTTACATAATTAAAAAAAGCACTTATTTGTCATTTCATTTTTTTTTTCTGATGTCTCAATGCTATAAAGGAAATGGCTTTAAATCACAATTAGTCTTACCTTGTGGTTGAGTATCACCAAGGCCTACGCTGTGGCAACTAGGTTTAGAGGGCAATGTATCTTCATCTTGTAAAAAGGACAGTGGGAT
>NW_005188247.1:50903-52142 GCF_000239375.1 Pundamilia nyererei | reverse complement strand
TTCAAAAATTATCATACAAACAGATTTAACCTCTTTGTTTAAAGAGGTAATTCTTATACTGTACAGAGCTTTTCTACTCTTCTGGAGCTTTATACAATATGTCACATTGACTCTTTCACAATAGCAATTCCTCCTATGCTTTAAAGCTAACATTCACATTTGGTTTGATGCATCGGAGAGTTATCTTAAGCTTATGCAGACTGGGGGAGCCAGAAATAGAACCAACAACATTCTGATCAACAGATAACCTGCTCTACCTACTGTGCAACAGCCTCCCCCAAATCATATGTTATTTATGTAGAAACACATTATATTAAAACATCTCAGTGTCTCACCTGTGACTTTCAGCCAGCTCTCTGGTGATTCTCCAACTCCTGAGATAATACACTTGTAAAATCCTTCATCTGATTTGAAAATCCTGTGGATGGTCATGTTTCCTGTGACGCTTGTATGGATGAGACGTCCATTTTTGTAGAAATCAGCTTTGAAGTTGGAGGAAGAAATTGTCTTTCTGCAGCTCAGAGTCACCGTTTCTTCCATTAATACAGGAACAGCAGGACTCTCCAGGATCACAGGACCAGCTAAATGAGATGCATTTGATAATTAAATACATGATATTAAATTCTATTAATATAAATTTCATAAAATGTTTGTTTAAGTACCAGTAACAGAGAGGTTGATAACATTACTTCTTCTCCCTGCTTCAGTCTCATACCAGTACTCTCCACTGTTGTCTGTATAAACAATTCTAACATGGCAGGATGATCCTGTTGGTCTTGTCTCAGTAACTTCCCTACATGATTTTATTGTCCCTCTGAATTTATGCACAACTTCACAGTAATCGACTCCTTCACAGTGAAATGTTAGTGATTCATATACAAAGAACTGCAATCTGTTTGGAATGATGCGAAGAAAAACTGCATCTGAAGAAAAAGAAAAAAGTAAAAAACTATCAGTTTAGAGTTTTACTAAACTCTACTACTAAAACCACCATAATGCATCTAAACAATGAATGAACTGATATAGATGATCAAACAGCTGGTACTCACCAACTTTCTGATACTGTACAAACAGCAGAATCATGATGCTCATCACTGAAGTGAGAACAAAAAGAGCTACATAGTAACTATACACATACTGTATTATTTGCTAAATGTACTAAAAGCTTAAAAGTTAAATTAAAATAATAATTATTATTACATCTCATACATAGTCCAACAAAATGCAAAACCCTTCTTA
>NW_005188247.1:47738-48864 GCF_000239375.1 Pundamilia nyererei | reverse complement strand
GTGTGTGTGTGAGTACAGCCACTGAGTGTTCAGGAGTCTGATGGCCTGGGTGACTAAACTGTTTCACAGTCTAATAGTGAGGGCCTGAATGTTCCGGTAGCACTTGCCAGAAGGCAGTGGGGTGAAGAGTGTGTGTTAGGGGTGTGTGGGGTTCTCCACAATGCTGGTGGCTTTGCGGATTCAGTGGGTTTCATTAAGGGTCTGGGATGGAGATGCTCCAATTATGTTCTCAGCTGTTCCCACTATTAGTTCTACGGTATTGCGATCCGATGCGGTGCAGTTACCTTACCAGACAGTGATGCGGCTGCTCAGGACACTCTCAATATTCCCTCCGTAGAAGGTAGTGAGAATAGATGGTGAGAGATGGGCTTCCCTCAGTCTCTGCATCAGTAGAGATGCTGTTGGGTGTTCTTAGTTATGGAACTGGTGTTGAGGGACCAGGAGAGATTCTCCGCCAGGTGGAATCCAAAGAATTTGGTGCTCTTGATGACCTCCACAGAGGATACATCAATGTTAAGTAGACAGTGCTCTCTCCATGCTCTCCTGAAGTCAACAATAATCTCTTTTGTTTAGTCCACATTTATAGACAGGTTGCTGACTCTAAAATAATCCGTTAGCTGTTGCATCTCCCCTTTGTATTCTGACTCATCATCCTTGCTGATGAGACCCACCACAGTTGTGTCAAACTTAATGAGGTGGTTCAAACTGGGCATTGGTGCACAGTTGTGAGTCAACAGAGTGAACAGCAGTGGGATGAGCACACAGACCTGAGGGGCTCCAGTGCTCAGTGTGATGGTGTTGGAGATGCTGTTAATGATCTGGACTGTCTCTCAGTATCTTAGTCATAAAATCCGGGATCCAATTGTAGAGAGAGGTGTTCAGGCCCAGCAGGCTCAGTTTTCTCATCAGATGCTGAGGAATGATTGCACTGAGTGCTCAATTGAAGTCTGTGAACAGCATTCATACATATGTGTCTTTATTGTCCAGGTGGGTGAGGGCAAAATGTAGGGTGGTGGCGATGGCTTCATCTGCTGTTTGGGCGATAGGCGAACTGCAGTTTGTCCAGTGTGGGTGGCAGCCAGGTCTTAATGTGCTTCATGATGAGCCTCTCAAAGCACTTCATCAT
>NW_005188247.1:45533-46780 GCF_000239375.1 Pundamilia nyererei | reverse complement strand
AAAAAAACTGCAACTAAAACCTGAAAGCAAAATCAATTAGACTTTTCGCAGAGAGCCTCACAAAGCCTGGAGAGAGATTTCAACACTGGACAGAAGAAAACAAAAGGCTTTAAAGACACGGGGAATGATGAGGGAACATGAAACACATGGGGAACACTGCTGGGGCAAATTACACACGAGGCAGAGAAGGCAAAGCTAATCATAATACATGAGACAAGGTACATTCAAAGTAAGAGAAGCAAACCAAAACATGGTGCACACAGACACCATATTCACAGACACACACAGACACTACCAAAGTAAAACAGGAAGTAATGGGAACACGCACAGAGGTGCAGATAAACCCAAAAAGAAAGATAAACATGACAAGCAGGGGAGAACAGAGTGAAACACGTGGGAAGTAAGAACAACACAAGAGGGAATCTAATAATCAAAAGCAAAACAGAACAATCTCGGCACTATAAACTCACGACTAACAAAGTGGATTTAAACATAAATCATAATTCAAAATGACAAAAACACATGCAAACTCAAAATGCTTAATAATTCAATTTTAAATAAAAACACTATTTTTCAAAATGAATTATTAATACATAAATAAATACTTTTGAAAATGAATTTCACAAAAAAAAGAAATAAACTCTCAATAAAAACCTCATTTCAAAAAACAGTTTCTAATTTCAAAATTAAAAATCATTTTTAAAACACATTTTAAAAAGATAAATAACTCAATGATTTTAAAAAGTCAAAGATTTAGTTCTGACATTAAAATTATATTAGCTATTGGATTAACTACTTTTTAGCTATCTCATTTCTGAAATCCCAAAGCAATACAAACTAGCCATGTAGTGCGATGTAAAGAGCTCTTTGATTGGTTGCTCAGACACTGAGAAGCTGCCTGGATTTTCTACGCTGCCGTTTGTGGGCATAGCTTTGCCCTGAAGGGTGTGTGCTTGTACAATACACATTAAGCTCCTGAATTTACACTCAGGTCAATACAGATATGTTAAGAATGAAGGGACCCTACAGTGAAAAGGAGAACTGAACCACACCAACTTGGTAGGAGTACAGATCATCTGTGACCAGCTGCATCAGGGAGCGCATCGATGATTCTTTCAAGTTGCTAATGTGTCTCCTGTTGCTTAATCTCAATGCCACCATTAAATAGCTTTTAATCACAACCAGGCTCACCTTGTGGGTGAGTATCAGCCTGGGCTGAGCAGTAGTAAATGGGTCTAGAAGAAAGT
>NW_005188247.1:42640-43758 GCF_000239375.1 Pundamilia nyererei | reverse complement strand
AGAAAGTGGAGACGCTGTTGGGCCTTCTTTAAAACCACTGAGGTGTTTGAGCTCCTTTGGAGGTCTGTGTCTATGTGCACACCCAGGAACTTAAAACTGGACACCCTTAACACACACTCTCTGTTGATGCTTAAAAGCTGCAGTGAATACTTCCACCTTCTGAAGTCGACTACCAATTTTTTTTTCTTGGTGATATTGAGGTCCAGGTTGTTGTCTACACAACAGTCTGACAGTGTCTAACCTTCAGCTCTGTTTGCCGTCTCGTCTCCCCCAGAGATGATCTCCACCATAGTGGTATCAACTTAACGACTGTGTTGTCTGGGTGGGAATGAACACAGTCATGTGTGTACAGAGCGTACAGTAGGGGACTTAGCCTTAACCCTGACTCACTACAAGGTGGTGTACTGAGGGCTGGGGAAAGATAGGGCTCCTCTCTAACTCTCTCTACATAGTCTGAGAGGAAGTCTCTAAACCAGCGGCAGGTGGTAGAAGGAAGACCAATATCACAGGTACACAGTATGGCATGTTGATCGTTAAAGATCCTCCAGGTGCATTAGGGATGAATGTTATTTGGAAATGTTACCACAAGCTTTTTGGGCAACATGGTGAAGCATTGTTTAGTCTGGGCTCTGTCACAGAGGCCTCATGTCCATGCACTACAAAAGTGCCATGATGTTAGTAATAATAATAATAATAAATAATAATAAAATCAGTGATAATTGGATCAGATTCAAGGAATTGATTTGTCTAAACTGTCAGCAGAGGAACAGGAGTAGGTGAGGTCTCTCCTTAAGAAATACAGCTCGGTCTTTTCTGCTTATGAGACTGACTTGGGTTGCACTAACTTGATCTCCCATGACATGACTGCTTGGGGTGGCAGCCCGTGCAAAACAAGGATAGATGCATTCCACCTGCTGCACATTGAGGAATCCCTAGATGCTCTGACTGGTGCCTGTTGATTTTCCACCATGGATTTAGCCAGTGGCTACAATCAAGTCCCAGTTACGGAAGAGGATAGACCCAAGACTGCGTTCTGCACTCCCTTTGGGTTATTTGAATGGAACCGAATGCCGTTTGGGCTCTTTAATGCACCTAGCACCTTCCAGAAACTAAAGCTA
>NW_005188247.1:39906-41056 GCF_000239375.1 Pundamilia nyererei | reverse complement strand
CTCTCTGTCTCTTGCATTTCAGGTTTGTTAGTTTGGTTTGTTGTTCCTTAGTTTTTCCAGTTCAGGTTTCCCTTAGTTTCTGTTTGTGCCATGCCCACTTCTGTTTGTGTCCTCACCTTTGTAAATGAACACTCACTCGCATCAAGCCGGTGCCTGCATTTTGGGTCCATCTCTTATCTCCGCTATCATGGGCATGCCTTTTTATCACAATTAATATTACCTTGTAGTTGAGCATCACCAAGGCCTAATTGTTAGTAGATACAGGTCAATGCATCTTCATATAATAAGGAAGTAATAGTAATATGTTGCTATATTATTCATATAGTAATATAGTAATGAAGCAGGATAGTGGCGATAATAAGCACAGCAATATTAGTGATAATGATTCCTGTTTGTTTTTTAATGTATTCATTAACATTTTGGGGAAAATCTGAAATTCATTTTTGGAAAGAAAATCGATGTCATTCCTAGATGGGCCTGTTATGTAAGGCGATGGCATACGGAACACTGAGCTAACTAAAAACTTCCTTTTCAAATTGAATTTTTGCTGCTTGCCTGATAATTTGACAACAATATCAGTTGCGCTACTTTTGATCCTGCCTTTGCACAAAACCAAGATATCACACTTTACAGCTCTAAACATTTTTTTGTTAAATTTTTTAATGTCTTGTACTATACTACTCCATTATATATTACTTTGTTGTTTGTGTTGTCAAATGGTAAAATTATTATTTTGCATTTTCTTCTCCTGCAGTAGTGTACTTTATGAGACAGTTAATGCTAGTCACTGAATGTTATTGTTAAAAAACACTAATTACATTTAAAGTTAATTTTGAAACAGAATGGATGTCTGAAGATGAACTTCACATTTTGAGACGTATGAGACACAGTTCGTGTCTAAAAGAAGAGGTTTAAAATTGTTTCTAAGTGGTTTCCATTTGGGGCGTAAGTTTTGGATGCTCAAATTATCACTCTCATCTATATATTACATACAAAAATATTACATACACGTCTAACAAAGATACAGACAACACCACAAGAGAAAAAGAAAATCCTTTTGACAGAAGTAATTTTGTGCTACTGTTGTTGAGTAAAGAACCCTCCGTCTCTCTTACAGCAGCATGTGTTGCTCTGCCTGCATCCACTGTGT
>NW_005188247.1:36305-37495 GCF_000239375.1 Pundamilia nyererei | reverse complement strand
AATCCTCTTCTAGGGGTACTAAGCCCACTCAGGGAAAGTCATTAAAGCTATTTTCTCTTACAGGACAGTAAATGGCATATATAATAATGCCACTCTGACATAATTCATTCTTATATTGATCTGCCCAGTGATTTGTTCATGTGTGATATTTGCCATATCTGCTTAAAATGTGTTGATCTTGTGTCAACAAGCAATAAAAACATCACGTTAATGGTAAAACATGAACATTTATTTAGTCTTTGTCACTGAAGGGTACTCCATTGTGATGCTATATGATAAGAGAAAGCAATGACTATGGACTACATAAACAGTCTTAAAGAGATATAGAGTTGGTTGTGTGTTGCAAATGCTAATAAAAATGTTGAATGTTTTTATCTTTTTTTAACACGAAAGAAAGTTAATCAGATAAAATGTGGGGGAAAGAAATTCTATTGAAGTATGTAATGCTGAAAATATTGTGATTTAAAAAAAAAAAAGAAGTAAAAAATCATTAAATTTGAAATAACATCTATAAAACAATGCCTTTTTATGCCTAAATTTACTTTAAAGGTTAATGGAGCCCTTTCCTCTTTAAAATATCTGCAATCTCCTCAGAAAACCAATGTATCTGAGAACAATACAGTTTGTCTATAAAGAAGCTGAAACAAATGGCTTCATCATGCAACACACAGTGAGACTATCACATGGCAAAAATCATTTTAATTTATCATATACACTTGGTGGCTTCTTCATTAGGTACTATACACTTTGCTAGTTACATGTTTGACCCACTTTTGCCAACAGAACAGTTTTATTCCGTTCTGACATGAACAGGTTGCACAGCAGGCGTAATTGGGCTCAAATGCAGACTTATAGGTAGGACATTAACAAACAAAAAACAACTACTCTACTCGGAAATATAGGAACTAAACACACGGGGAGGCACACAGAGAAAAATACAACCATGAAGGAGAATGTGACACAGGACAGAGGTAGACTCAGACCTAAATACACAAAAAGGTAACGAGGAAGGTAGAAACACACGGGCAACACAGCTGACACAAATTAGACCTGAGACGGTAAAGAAAGCAAAACTGAAAACACAAACCCAGGACACGGACTGTCAAAGTAAAACAGGAAACATGACTGTGACAACCAGACGTGCAGGCATGAAACACATGACCGACTGGGGAGAATGGGTGGAACACAAG
>NW_005188247.1:31917-33901 GCF_000239375.1 Pundamilia nyererei | reverse complement strand
AAAATAACTTATTCAGCAGCAAAAGAAGATTAAAACTACACTTCACATTTGATAAATATGGTCATGAATTCCCTCTTTTGCTTTTTTGCTTCCACCTCACACTTCCTCCACATCTCTCTGTCTCTCAGTGTGCTTCGAGACCAGTTTACCATCAAAAAATCTGTTTTCACTTGCTTATTGCGCCCCAGTCCTCTGTTGCTTATAGTGATGTCGCCCTCTGTTCTTTTTTTAAATGATCTCTGACAAGAAAGCTTAATTACTGCTGTTCAACACAGAAGAAATTTAAACTTTCAAAAATTTTGCCAAATTGCTAAATGCTTAGCTGTGTCTCTAATAAAACCTCTGTAACTTTGCCCTGCTGCAGCATCGGGTAATGTTCATATGTTGATTCATGGTTTTCTTCAGTTTTAGATCTACTGCAGAATATGTTTAAGATTATCTGCTATAAAAAGACAGGCCAGGAAAATCTCCTTCATATTTTTTTCTCCTCAGTTACTTTGACACAAAGGCATCTGCTGTGATGCTTACACCTCTGATGAAGTCTCACACATGTCAGCTTTTTTTTTATACATAGATATAAAAATATGGACATGTACTGATAAATGATCAGAAGTATAATATCTCTGACTGTCTGAGTCAAAATTGAATTGAATAAAATAGAATAGAATTGGGACCTTGTGAATCAGAGTTGAAACGCTTATTGAAATCAGTGAACGCAACATCATTTGTTGTTCTGTTCTCCTCATGCTGCACTACCAAGAGTAACCACTAGATGGCAGCAGGGGCAAGGTTTTTCCCTTCACTGCATAATGAGCTGTGATCATTCACAGATTATCAGTCATCATTAAAACAGCTAGAAAGAAGAAACTGCTTTACTATTACTTAACACTTGTGTGGTGTTCATATTTATGCTAGTCAACCAGTACTGGTGCATCCGTTCTTTACTTTCTGGCTATTTCATAATGTTTATCAAGATTCAGTTCAGCATACTTTATTAATCCCTAAGGATATTATGAAAAAGGAAAAAGACAAACACATACAGAGTGTAGTCTTTTAACAATGGTGGCAACAACTATCAGCATCAGGCTAAAACCTCATTATGACTAACCCTTTAGTTAAAGAGAAGTCCTAACTACTAAAGAATTCCCAACTCTGACTCTTGTAAACTAATAATATAGTCACACAGCTGTAATGAAATTCTCTGCATTTAATTATTAGTTATTATTAATCTACAGCTCTCTTTTACAGTGTTTTTTTCCTGCCCCCAAACAGTTGCGGCATACGGCCAGCCTTAATTGAGCCTAGTTGTGCCAGAGATTCAGTTTTTACTCCAGCAGGTCATCTTAATGTCTCCCTAAAACATTGCTTAGCACACTTCTATTAGCTCTAAACCAGAAGTGAAGATTTGAACTGTGGAAAAGTCACTATTAAAAGTGAAATAAAGAAAAAAAAAATAGAACCTTTCATGGCTTCATCATTCACAGCAACCCATCTAATGGAGAAAACTGAGGCTAGTTCACACAGGCACATACAAATACGACAAACTCTTTCCTTTGATTTTTGAGTTCCAGTATTTTCATGGTAGATGTGTAGAAATGAAACAAAAACCCAAACCTCACAGAAACTAAACCTAAAATAGAAACTGGAATGCTAGAAAACACTATCTGACATTTATTGGATACTAACATTACATAACCTAATGTAGAAATATGTTACACCAACGCTTAAATGTTTAAAACTCTAACAGCAGTAAATGTAATGTCAAATCCAAATATCAATGGAGAAAAATAGAGGCTTCGGTGCTAGGCAGCTGAGTTACATTCACCAAGATGCAGTGATTTAATTTGCTGCAGTGACTCTCACAGTGCACATTTTAACTGAACTGATGCTTACCTCAGTGGTACCCACTTTGACGTATCTTACAAAGGACAAAAAGCTACTTAGAGAGTGGTTTGGTTTTGGATGGAAGTCTTTGATAAGGTTC
>NW_005188247.1:29097-31141 GCF_000239375.1 Pundamilia nyererei | reverse complement strand
GAAGAAGAAGAAGAAGAAGAAGAAGAAGAAGAAGAAGAAGAAGAAGGTTTTAAATTATAACTACAATTTCTCTTAAGGCATAGTAACATGATATACTATGACCTTTTTTGCTCACAGCAGACTAGAAACTATCTAAATGTGAATATTTAACCCAGTCCAAAAGCCACACAAAATGTTCACTGGTCTTTTCAAGGAAAGGGATAAGTGTAATATTATTACTTAATGATGATTCTGACCCGTTCATAATAGGCCAAAATGTAGTCTTCCTCTGGCTGTACAGTTTTTATGCTTCAGATGTTACTTGCTGCTTAAATGGCAGTTCCTAATGATGGGCACTCAGGAGTTGAGTCTCTTCTGCTTAATGGTCATAGCCATTACTATATTCTCAAGTTGGAGATCGTGATCATTTGGATGAGGCCAACAAAAGGACACAAGGCGTGCATCACATTTTAAAACATCTACATTTTTAAAGGTTAAAACTTATACTTTCACTGATTTTTGGATTAATGTATAAAGAGACTGTGGATTTTCCTTTTTTTTTTTTTAGAGATTTTGTAAATAGTTTCATCATTCTCTGTGTAAATAAGATCACTGAACTTTCGTCCTGAGTCATGTGTTTGAAAGGTGCAGCAGCTTTTATTTTAACAGCATGAATACATGTGTAAAAACAGAAAGAAGATCCAACAATTTGGTTAATCTTCTACGTATCGGGCAGGTGTCTTTGCTTGTGTTCAAACTTTATATCTACTTATAACCACATGGGAATGGCAACTGGCTGTATCTTACTGAACAAAGAAAAGCTATAACATTTATAGACATGTACACCAAAGTAAGATGACAATGTACAGCTTGGTTAACAACAAAAAAAATATGTGATAAAAACTGGGTCACTTCTTTGTTTTCGCTCTTACTCAGATGTGATAATGTCTTCAGTCAGCTCTCTCTCTGCAACCTGTAAGACACACAAAATACTTGATAATCATAGGTTAATAAGACAGAAACAAAAACATAATAACGTGTTAATTTTCAAGTTATTACTACTCAATTACCAGCGTAATAACCTCTTAATATCCAAGTAATGTCATGGTAGCAACAGTGGTACCAGTTGGGTAATAGTACACTGAGAGACAGTGATGCAGCTTCATAGAATAGAATAATGAAGAGGGACAGTGGGAGGGACTGGAATAACAACCACAGCAATATTAGTCATGATGATCCCTGTCTGTTATACAATGTAGACTTTATTTAAACATTTAGGAAAATCTGACTTTCAGGGTTAGAAAGAAAATTGATTACATTTCTACTTCATTTCTACTTTGGCCTGTTTTCTAAGGTGGTGCTAAGGGAACACTGAGCTAACAAAAAAAAATTCTGCTGTTTGCCTGGTATTTCTACTTTGACCACAAGAATAGCAGCTGCTTTTAAGAGCTTCTTGGTTTTAAAGATGCCTTTGCACAAAACTAAGATATTACATTTCTGACCTATTACCGAATGAATGTCTGAAGTTGTACTTCTTGCCACATGTAACTATTTTGAGCTGTATGAGATACAGTACATGTCTAAAAGAGGAGATTTAAAATTGTATTCTATGTGGCTTTTATTTGAGGTGGAAGTTTTGGAAGCTCAAATTATCACTCACATCTATACATTTATAAATATATATATATATTTTTTAAGTGACATACATTTATAAATATTAAACACACGTCTAACAAAGATACAGACAACACCACATGAGAAAACAAAACCAATACTTTCCTTCACATAAGTAATTCTGTGATATTCTTGCTCAGTAAAATACCTCCTGTCTATCTTACAACTTATGCTGCTCTTATGATGCTTATATTGCCTGCATCCACCGTGCTGGCCTCTATGAAGATTAAAGAAATAAGTGAATTGTTTTTTCTTGTTTTTCTTAAAGACATTAAACAGATATAGATGATTTCTTAGATCAAGTTATTTAGTTTATGATAGTCATTTTTATTTAAAAACTTTGGATAAGAAAATCAGACAATGTATCTGGCTGATGATTACATTTCCATGT
>NW_005188247.1:25647-27960 GCF_000239375.1 Pundamilia nyererei | reverse complement strand
TTTCTCCAGTTGGTTAGCTCATCCATAATGTAATATTATAACTTTGATATAAACAAGCAAAGAGCTGGTACTCACCAAATTCCTGATCCTGCACACCCAAGATAATCATGATGGCCATCACTAAAGAGAGATGAAAGAGCTTCAGAGTTACCAAAACATGTGCTGTATAATTACTAACTATACTAAAGTACTATGACATCTCATACGCAGACCATAAAAATACATTAGCCTACTTTTTTAACCTAAAATATAAATAAAACTGTCATATTTTTGATTGAAAATTACACTCCAAATTTTATAATAATGTAGAAATAGATTAGAAAAGTAAACAGAAAGTACTCACACATTCTAATGAAGAGAGCTCTGATCTCCATGTCGTCTTGATGTAGATGGAAGACTTAACAATAGTGAGCAGGGGTGTCTCTTTGCTACTAAAAGTATTTTAATATTAATTAAAATGTTTTAGGACTAAATGCTATTATATAGTTTTACAATAGAAGTGTTCGTAAATATGCTGAGTGTCTTTTGCATCAAGTCAAGCCTCACTGTTTCAGTTCACTGTCAGTGGGCGGAACAACAAACCAGATCAGATTAATGATGTGTTTGATGCAGCTTGTAGACAGATTCATGTTTCCTGTGCTCAGTTTGGTGAGCTGTGCAGAAATATGTCACAAATGTAGAAATATCTTCTAGGGCTTCTCAGCCCACTCAGGCAATCTACTGACAAACATATTTTTTATTTGGCATTTATTAATTTGTTAAGGTTCCTCAGCGTGAAACTTTTTAAACAACACGGTAGTTTAACAACATTACAAACTTAAACAGAATCACAAAGTAACGTTTTCTTCAATGCAATCATTAACATTAACACAACCTTATTACCATGAGATCCAAGGTAATGATTTGGCTGGTGTGCAAACCACTATCTAAATACTGATATGCGATAGATAGATATATCGAGTGTACTTTACTTTGTTAGATGAGTTCTATTTAAGTGAGTCAGTAAATCTGGTAGTAACCAGGCTTGGGTGTGACTTGTGAAACCAAAAACTTATTTAAACTTGAGTCATTTCTTGTCAAATATTTTTTTAAACATTGTGTTTTGTCTGGTACTAGATCATATTTCAGTTAGAGGCATGCTTGTTATGCTGACCTCAATCGTGATGTGTCTGGGGAAAAAAGTAAACCAACAGTTTTAGATTAGTGGTTGACCACAGTGAGTATCCGCATGTACAAGCTGTAACAACTCATTTCTTGTAAACAGGATCAATACATTTCAAAAGACAGCAGATGGACTAAGTCAGGTGTTTTTTTATTGGCATTCAAACCTCATATGTACTTATAAATATGTGGATCTTGCAGCCAGCTGTGTCTAACTGACAAGAGACAAGATATTCTAAATTATACACATGCAAACCAAACCCAACTCCCAAATGTTCAATTACAAAAACAATATGTAAGTAATCTGGATTACTTTATTCTTCTCAATCTCACTGAGATGTAATTATATTTTCAGTCAGTTCACTCTGCAACCTGTAAGATAGTATGTGGTATCTGCCTGCACCTCCAGAGAGTCCCAGTGCTATGGAAAACATCATGCCTGGTCCCAGTGCCTAAGAAGTATCATCCATCAACCATGAAGGTTATGGAGAGACTTATCCTGGAACACTTCAGACCCCTGGTGAGCAAGTCACAAGACCCTCTGCAGTTTGCATACCAGGCCCACTTGGGGGTGGACAACACAGTGATACATCTGCTGCAGAGAGTGTATTCCTCCCTCCACAGACCCCAAACCACAGTCCGGATGATGTTCTTTGACCTCTCCAGTGCCTTTAACACAATCTAGCCCGGGCTCTGAGATTGTTGTTGGATGACATGCAGGTGGAGGCTCCACCAGTCCAGACTACCTGACAGGCAGACCACAATTTGTGAGACTGCAGAGCTTTGTGTCAGAGAGTCTGAACAGCAACACAGGAGCAACCCAGGGAACTGTTCTGTCCCCTTCAATATCTTCAATATCTATACCGCCAAATTCAAGTATATCACAGAAACCTGTCTCCTCCAGAAATTCTCTGATTATTGGAAAAGTGTGGGGATGGGAAGGGAAGAGGAGTACAGAGGACTGATTGATCTCTTCATGAGGTGGTGTGAGGTGAATCACCTGCAGCTGAATGTGGCCAAAACAAAGGAGCTGGTTGTGGACTTTGGCAGAAACAGATCCCAACCCTCCCCTGTCTGCATTGGTGGGACTAATGTGAAAATAGTCACAGCCTACAAGTATCTGGGAGTTCATCTGGATCACAAGCTATATTT
>NW_005188247.1:22277-23975 GCF_000239375.1 Pundamilia nyererei | reverse complement strand
TTCAACCTGACACACAAAAGAAGTGTAGAGGGGGAAAAAAACTGAATTGAAAACAAAATTACTATAATGGTGCATATTTCACAGCAATATCCACTTCATATAGTAGTTCCCAAATAAGCACGGTAAATGTAAAACATTAGGTTTCTGTTTCTATATCCTCCTGAGAATCGAAGAAAAAGAGAATCTTCCCATTAAAGTTTTTTTTTATGATTCCCTGCATCTTTGGAGCTAAAAGAGACCACCCAAACACATGAGATATCAGCGAAAAGCCCTGAAAGTCCTGTTTAGTAGATCAAGACCTAGACAAAAAAAACCAAAAAATTTTCATTACAGAGGAAATAAATGTAAAGGCTGGTTCTCTGGAGGATATAATGAAATCAGCATTTTTACATACACAAATCTGGGAGTGAGTGAGTCGAATGCATGAAAAAGTATACATATTACATGTAAGAAATTGTCTATTTTACCAATCCCAAACTATGCATCACACATTGTGTGAATGCAGCACATAAGGCATCCCTGTCCCCAGTCTTACCTACTGTATTACAGAATAGAAGGGATCCACTGCAATGGGTTGGCAAGGACCTGCTGAGGACATCACTCTGCTGGGTCCTGCTTCTGCTTTGACAAGAGATTAAATTAAATGGGTAGCACTTTCTATTAGAAGTAAAGGTTTAATAGTATGGTAACAACAATAACATAATTTAGGAATTTCCAAGTTATGACCATGCAGTTACCAAAGTAATAGTCACTTAACAGCATGGTAACAATAGTCATTACAGATTAATAATATTACACTTAAATGTATGTATAATATGGATAATAAGGGCCCCAAAACTGGAGGTAATAATGTGGAACTACAGCTTGTTAATAAAACGCTTATTGTAGAGTAACAAGAAAGACACAAGAACATAATAATGGGGAAATTTCTAAGTTATTACGACTCAAATACCTGTGGTATTTTCTTTGTAATAAGCAGGGAATCTAATCTTACATATTTATTGTATTGTAGCTTATTTTGTTCTAATCTAAAATATATATTAAAACTTTACAGTTTTTAACTATTTGTATTAGGTTTAGTGTACAGTATATACTCTACCCCCTAAGAATCTCAGATATCATTTGAAGGTATTTTATTTATTTTCAAATTTTTGATGACTTAATGACAAAACAAGGAAATCATATATTTCTTTGTTTTATGGGTTGTGAAATTGTAAAATTCTTGGTTGTATTCTGCATTTTTTTTCTCCTGAAGAATACTTTGTGAGACAATTAATGCTAGTCACTGAATATTAATGTTTGAAAGAGAAAGTAATTGGGTTCAATTTAAAGTTGATTTTGAAACTGAATGCATGTCTGAAGTTGTATCTAATGCCACATGTACCTATATTGAGATACAGTACGTGTCTAAAAGATGAGCTTTAAAATTGTATTCTATGCGGTTTTCATTGGAGGCTTTTGGAAGCTCAAATTATCACTTGCATCCATACATTTATAAATATCACATACACATCTAACAAAGATGCAAAAAACAAAACCAATCCATTTCTTCAGAAAAGTAATTTTGTGCTACTGTTGCAAAGTAAAATACCTCTTGTCTTTCTTACAGCAGAATATGTTGCTCTGCCTGCTTCCACTGTGCCAGCCTCTACGGAGATTAAAGAAATAAATATTTATTAATTATTTTGAATAGAAAAT
>NW_005188247.1:19374-21272 GCF_000239375.1 Pundamilia nyererei | reverse complement strand
GTTGGTGTCCTCTTGTTAGTTTTACTACATGATTCTATTTTTCCTT
The DNA here is from genome assembly GCF_000239375.1 of Pundamilia nyererei. Taxonomy (NCBI): domain Eukaryota; kingdom Metazoa; phylum Chordata; class Actinopteri; order Cichliformes; family Cichlidae; genus Pundamilia; species Pundamilia nyererei. Next base: position 21,226 of record NW_005188247.1, on the reverse strand, counting down.
TAATTCTATGCACAACTTCACAATAATCGACTCCTTCACAATAAAATGTCACTGATTCATATTCAAAGAACTGCAATCTGTTTGGAACAACACGAAGAGAAACTGCATCTGAAACAAAGAAAAAAGAAAGACTCAGTTTAAAGTTTACTACTAAATCTGGCATCCCACACATCAACAGTGAATGAATAAAACAGTAAATAAAACAATAACAAATATCACAGAAACATTTTTTTCTCTCACAAGTTATTTTTTTTCTGCTAAATTCCTTGTCCAAAATGTGAACATCGATATGGACAAGCAAACAGCTGGTACTCACCAACTTTCTCATCCTGTACACCCAAGATAATCATGATGGTCATCACTGAACAGAGATAAACGAGGTACAGAGTAACTAACACATGTACTGTAAAATTGCTAAATGTACTAAAAGTTTAAAAGTATTATTACATCTCATATGTCCACAAAAATACTACTTTTCTAGCCTAAAATATAAAACAAAGTAAACTGTTATATTTTTAATCAGAATGAATAACCTATATTTTATAATAATGTAGAACTAGAGCAACTACTCACACAGTCTGATGCAGAGAGCTCTGATCTCCATGTCGTCTTGATGTAGATTGAAGACTTAACAATAGTGAGCACAGGTGTCTCTTTCCTACTAAAAGTATTTTTAAAATAATTAAATAGTTTTCAGACTTAATGCTATTATATAGTTTTACAAAAGAAGCGTTCCCAAAGAAGCTGAGCTGTTTTTGTGTCAAGTCAAGCCTCACTGTTTCAGTTCACTGTCAGTGGGCGGAACAACAAACCAGTTCAGACTAATGCTGTGTTTGATGCAGCTTGTAGACTGGTTCATGTTTCCTGTGCTCAGTTTGGTGAACTGTGCTGAGATATGTCTCAAAAGTAGTGAACATTTTAAACCTCTTCTAGGGGTCATGTCTGAAGTCAAGTCACTGAAGTTATTTTCAGTTACAGGACAGTAAATGCTATTATAGATAAAGTATTCTGTAATTCAAACATAGTAGATATGTATCTGCCCAATGATTTAACTCAGATATACTCCAAAAATGTCAGGGAGAGAATCTGTTCATGTATGGTAATTGCCATTTCTGCTTAAAATTTGTATTTCTGATCTCAATACAAATATTTAATGTCTTTATCATTTTGCAAAACAAGAGAAAGTTAATGAGATAAAATTTGAGGGGATAAAATTTGTATTGAGGTCTTAGTAACACTACAGGTCTCCCATCAAAATTGAAAGACAAAAACAACTTTGCAGATGTGCAAAAATACTGAGGTTTAAAATGTGAAACGTACAGCTCCTGGACCTTTTAGGTATTGTTCCTTTTTAATGACACTGGATTTAGTCAATGGCAACCAGCAGATTCCCTTGTCTGCAGAGTCCAAGGAAAATAAAATGGCCTCCCTATGGTTTGTACCAATTTGTCTCACTTCCGTTGTTTGGAGTCACAACCACCTTCCAGTGCCTCATGGACAGGATACGTCCACATGCAACATATGCTGATGACTACCTGGACAACATTATTATCTACAGCAACACATGGGCAGAGCATGTGCAGCAAGTGGCCGTCGACCTGGAATCCTTGATGCAGGTGGGGCTCACGGCCAACCCAAAGAAGTGTGCGGTTGGATGGATGGACAAAACAGCAGCCATCGCATCTTGCCCACACCCACATAAACAAACAAAAACATCAACAACAACAAAACCGAACAAAAAACAAAAAGGTTTTTGGAGTTGGTTTTTACTACTCCTTGTTGGTGCCTGTGCAGAAAGGGTGCCCCAGATCTGGTCCAGTGGATGGTGCAGTACCCGGGAGCATTCGTGAAG
>NW_005188247.1:16764-18579 GCF_000239375.1 Pundamilia nyererei | reverse complement strand
AGGCGAGACCTCATATGTACTATTAACCATCTGGGTCTGGCAGCCAGTTGTTTCTAACTGACAAGACACAAGTTATTGCAATTTATGAACATGCAAACCAAGAACAAGTGACAAATGTTCAATAAACAAAAACAATATGTAATACATCTAGATTACTTTATTCTTCTCATACTCATTGAGATGTAATTATGCCTTCAGTCAGTTCACTCTGCAACATGTAAGGTATTATGGTATAGAATAAAAAAAAAAACAGCATTTAAAACAACAAACACACATAGAAACAATTTTGTTTTCTTAATATTATATTCCAATATTATCTTCAAAAAGTAGTTCGCAAACAGGTATGACCATTTTAAAGTACTAGTCTGAATTCCATAAGAATGCATTTGGAATACCTGCTTAAAATTTGTTGAATTCATAGTTATAACTATTCAAAACACAATTTTAATGTAGTGTGATCAAAACTTTGATCTTTTGGTTTGTCTTTTTCATTGAAGCAAGCAAGCAGATTCTCTGTTTGCTACTGTTTCTGTAGTGCATGGTGCTGCTATGTGATCAAGATGGTCTCGGAAGGTTTGTCATATATCAGTTTTATTTATACAGCACAAAATTGCAATGACAGTCACCTCAAGGCGCTTTTTATTGTAAGCTAGACCCTGTAATATGTCACCTCTTTTAAGATGAAATTGGAAAAACATGCATCCCTATATTTCATGTCATTATAGCAGCATTACCCTGGACTCAATACAGTAACACTTTCCATTGTTCACTGATTGTGAACTAAAGGTGGATCTTTGAAAAGGGCCTGCATTAAGAACTAGTAAATCTCTATCTATGCTGTTTTATGGTGATATTTCATCACTAAATAGGTTGGTAGGTGGTGTCCAACAGCTTTACAAACTTCATTTCAAGTCACTCTAAGAGGCTTAATATTATAAGATAACACCCAGTGTTGGGAAGGTTACTTTTAAAATGTATTCCACTGCAGATTACAGAATACATGTCCCAAAAATGCATTTTGTAACGGATTCCGTTATGTTACTCAATGAGAGTATCGTATTCTGAATACTTTGGAATACTTAATATGTTATCATGCACACAGCTACTATTGCTGTGTGGTTTATTACTATTATTGAAGGTTACTCACCATACCAATATGAACTCGATTTTTAAATCTTAATATAAAATGAGTAACAGTAGGGTGGACATTAGGTAAGGCTGCACTTTTTGCAGTGATCTCTTATAGAAAACTATTCCGCGCGTATATAAAACAGGTCTGCGGCTCCGAACCATAGTAAAGGGACCTCTGGTACTGTGTACATTTTAGGACATCGTCAGTTCTCAAGAAAAAAGTTGTCAGGTATCAGACAAAAAATTGTCAGGTCTCAGTTCTCAAGAAAAAAAATTGTCAGGTATCAGAAAAAAAATTGTCAGGTCTCAGTTCTCAAAAAAAAAAAAAATTGTCAGGTATCAGACAAAAAATTGTCAGGTCTCAGTTCTCAAAAAAAAAAAAATTGTCAGGTCTCAGTTCTCAAAAAAAAAAAATTGTCAGGTATCAGTTCTCAAAAAAAAAAAAAATTGTCAGGTATCAGACAAAAAATTGTCAGGTCTCAGTTCTCAAGAAAAAAGTCAGGTATCAGAACACAAGGTACCATACAGAGAGGAAATCTTCTTGCAGGTGGCGGTGTTGTCATGTCCCACCCAATGACTGTATAAAAGATGGACGACACGACAGCTCCCCAAAAATGAAGCCAAAACGTCTCTATCGCCCCCTGGTGTCTGGCTGCAGTATATACGTCATAAACCCCGCCTCCC
>NW_005188247.1:14161-16001 GCF_000239375.1 Pundamilia nyererei | reverse complement strand
GTGTTGAAAAGCTTCGAGTAATGAACCGTTTTTCAATACAAGCTTCAGTAAGCTTCATTTGGCCATCACTACTATCTACATAAACAATTTACTCAAACTTAAACATTCATTTTAATATCAATATAATTGATTAAATGCAGTAACTATTTCCCAAAGCACAAATACATTTCCACAATTGAACTTCCATAGTCCCAAACATATAAGCAGCAAATACGAGTCCAAGCGTTTACCGATAGCCCGTCTAGCTCAAAGTCTTCCTCACAGTGGAAAGTGGTGCTTCATTTGCTGTCCTCTCAGTATGTCGCACCCGGGTCAAATGACTGCTGCATGCATTTTATGGTCTACTAGGCACGCCAGCCCTTGATTGCTCTAATTCAGCTCACCTGGCAGAGCGGCGCGCACCAGGCTGCGCTTAGTTGTAGATTGCACACAAGGTCTAATCAGCGGCCACGTGCAAGCAGCAGCACAGAGCAGGTAGTGGGCAGGAGGAGGAAGAGAGGAGTAACAGCCACACCTACTCGGTCAGCGCGACAAGTTTAGTTTTTTTAGTTTAGTTATCCAAAACAACGATTGTGTCGTCAGGATCTGCTTTTAAATTAAACATAGAACTGTCTGGTTAAGATGCATGTAAGGGTGGGTGGTGGGTAGGGGCAAACACCATCCGCTCCCTTACACCTGACACATGGAAGCACTGTGTGGTTCTAGAGGGAAGAACTAAATGCAGACTAAATGTAAATAGCAGCTTGCTGAAGCACAAAACTCAGCCATCAACTGATAGAAACTAAGAACACTAATACTAGGAGAGAGCACACAGCCTGGGTTCGGACAGATCACAATGCGTTGATGAACAAAGGAAAACTGAAAACTTAAATGCACAAATGAGCTCAGGGATGAGAGAAAACACCTGAACACAGCTGAATGGAATGATGGATAAATAATTCAGGAAAACCAGACTGACTACAACACAAGAGCTTGACACGGACAAAAAAGTAAACAGACTTCATATGGAGACACAGAAACATGCATAGACTAAATACAAGAAATTGAAAAAGGTGGAAGGGAACACAGAATAAAAGAAAATCAATTAAACACACATAAGTGTCATGGTCTGGGTGTGTGGCTGTAAAATTCCATTGAAGGTCTGGACCTCCCTGGTATCCACCCATGGGCAGGGCCTACAGCCTCCCTCACCTGAAGCTGATTGAGGCAATCAGGTTGGAGATTTAAGCTTCAGACTTTTTTGGAAGGAATCTCAGGAGAAAGATCTGTCATTTAAAAAATATTTTGTTTGCTTTGGCAGTTGAAATTATAAGTTTACACAGTGCTGGTGACCTCTGTGTGAATCGGCAGCATGCTTCATAAAAAGGACAACGCTCAAGTGCGCTGCACAACATATAGTGAGACAAAAGCATAGATTATAGCAACTATCCTCCTACTGCACAGATGTGGCAGTCTTGGTGTCTGCTGCGAAGCATCCTCATATTTCCATGACCTCGTCTGGTGTCTTCGTCTTTCTCTGTAAGAGACAGAAAAGGAAAACACCTCTCTGCCTAGCCTTGATAATCGAATACTATTATCCATTTTTCTTCTAGTGATTCAAAGTTGGTTTAGAATATCATGTTTGGGACTCTCTGACCCAGAGACTTATTCTAACCATTATCCATGTGTGTAAGCGTCTTTGCAATCGAGAATCTGTGGCAAGATCTGAAAACTGCTGTTCACAAACACTGTCCATCTAATCTGACTGAGCTGGAGCCATTTTGCAAAGAAGAATGGGCAAGAATTTCAGTCTCTAGACGTGCAAAGCTGGTAGAGACAGACCCTAAAAGACTGGCAGCTG
>NW_005188247.1:12885-13782 GCF_000239375.1 Pundamilia nyererei | reverse complement strand
ATGTTTGGAATCATGTATGATTTTCGTTCCACTTCTCACGTGTGCACCACTTTGTGTTGGTCTTTCACGTGGAATTCCAATAAAATTGATTCATGTTTGTGGTTGTAATGTGACAAAATGTGGAAAAATTCAAGGGGGCCGAACACTTTTGCAAGCCACTGTATATGTAGAAAATATAGAAAACAAAGCACCGAACGTGAAGAGCAGAAAACCACTGCATCAAAGCACACCGCCATCTTTGATTTAATGACAGTTACAATTACATGATGTTGAACATGAGTTAGTTGTTGTAGCTCCAACTTTCCCATAGTGAAGTAGACCCATCAGCAGCAGCAGAGCCACCATCATCTTGATGAACACAGTCTGCAAGATGAGGTAAACATTATGGTAGGGCTGTGGTGAATCTGAAAAACACAAAAATAACCAAAGTAAAAATGTAGTTTTTAAAAGATGATTAGATTATTAATGGAAATATCCAAACTTACCTGGCCCTATGCAAAAAAGAAATTGGCCCACTCTTGTTTGCTTAGATCCAGAGTTTGACTAGACCACTCCAAAATCTTTATTTTGATGTCAATGACTTTGTTGCTTGTCCTCCTTCTTTTCCCTTGTCTATTACTGCTTGTTGAGATCTTTTAGCGTATTTCACTTCATCAGATGAGTTCTGTTTAAGTGAGTCACCAGGTCTAACTGCAATGAGGGATGGGTGCGTCATGTAAACGCAAATCCTGTTTAAATTTAATGAATCATTTGTTGTAAAGTTTTTTTTTTGTACAACACTGTGTTTTATCTTGTACTAGACCATATTTCAGTTAGAGACAAGCTTGTTAGGCTCACCCAGAAGGTGATGCGTCTGTTTGGGGAAAAAATGTAATGCAACAATTTTAGATTAGTGGT
>NW_005188247.1:11434-12865 GCF_000239375.1 Pundamilia nyererei | reverse complement strand
TAATGACTCTTTTCTTGTAAACAGCATTCATACACATAGAAGACAACAGACAGGTCAAGTGTGCTTTTATTAGCATTCAGCCTCATATCTACTTATAACCATGTGGGTCTGGCAGCCAGCTGTGTCTAACTAACTAGACAAAAGTTATCACAATTTATAAATGTAGAAACCAAAACCAAATGAAAAATCTTCAATTACAAAATCTCTCACTGAGATGTGATGATGTCTTCAATCAGATCACTCTGCAACCTGCAAGATAGAATGGAATACAAAAAACAAAAACAGGTATATTTTTCTTGTACTCTGTACTGTATCAAGGTTTCTTTTCTACATACGTATTATTTCATGGCAGCATTATTCAACACAAGTTTGGGAATGAGTAAATACGCTATATACAGTGATGTGAAAAGTGTTTGCACTCTTCCAGATTTTTGAGTTGGGTTTTTTTTGTATTTTTGCTACACCTGAATGTTTCAGATCAAAGAAATTTAAATATTAGAGCTAGATAACACAAGTAAACACAAAATGCTGTTCCTAAATACAGGTGTTCATTTTAAGGATGAAAAAAATCCAAACCTACATGGTATTGCGCCTTTTTAAGGTCATGCAACAGCAACTCAGTTTAGGTCAGTATTGAGGTCAGGACTTTGACTGGGCCACTCCAAAATCTTCATTTGGACTTGTGTGTTTTGGACCATTGTCCGGCTGTAAAACGCAAGTCTGCTTTGCTGGAGGTCCTGAACAGATGACCAGACATTCTCCTTCGGGATGTTTTGGTAGAGGTCCTGAGACAGGAAAACAGCCCAGACCATCACACTACTACCACCATATTTTACAGTTGCTATGATGTTTCTTTTCTGAAATGCTGTAGGTTTTATTACAGATGTCATGTGACTGAAACCTTCCAAAAAAATTAACTTTTGTTTTGTCAGTCCACGAATATTTTCCTAAAAGTCTTGAAGATGTTTTTGGCAAATGTGAGACATGTCTTTATGTTCTTTTTGTTCAGAAGTGGTTTTCTCCTTGAATTCTTCCATAATTTATGCCCAGTCTCTTTCTTATTGTTGAATCATGAACTCCGACCTTAACTGAAACACGAGGCCTGTGGTTCTTTAATGTTGTTCTTTGAGTTCTTTTGTGACTTCCTGGATGATTCGTTGATGTGCTCTTGAAGTAATTTTGGTAGACCAGTAACTCCTGGGAAGATTCACCACTGTTCCAGGTTTTTTCCATTTGTGCACAATGGCTCTCTCCGTGGTTCATTAGCGTGCCAAAGCATTAGAAATGGCTTTGTTACCTTTCCAGACTGATAGATTTCAGTGACATTGTTTCTCAGGTGTTTCTTTAGATGATGATGATATTGTTTTTTTGACATATTTTAAGCAGATTCACTTTGTCAGACAGGTTCTGTTTAAGTGATTTCTTGATTCA
>NW_005188247.1:8471-10282 GCF_000239375.1 Pundamilia nyererei | reverse complement strand
ATATGTTCTATAATAAAATTAAATTAGTTTGAAGCCAATTTCTTATTTACACTAATAATATTAACACTTATTTACCTTCGATTGTTTCAAATACTACGTGATATTTCTGCTTTTCTTAGTCTTAGTGTCAACAACAAATGACTTTTAATAACACTGAATCGTACCTTGTGGTTGAGTGTCACTCGGGACAAAGCTGTAGTAAATGGATGTAGGCGACAGTGCATCTTCTTTCATCAGAGAGAAACAGTAAGAGTGAGAGGATGAATAACCACAGTAATATCAATATCAATAACAATAATCCGTGTTTGCTTTTTAATATATTCATAGATTTTCATTTGAATTTAGTAAAATTTCACATTCACAGTTAGATAATAATGCAGCTTTTTGGTTAGTTAGAAATAAAATAACTAACCAACAAATATATGTTTATATATATTTCATCAGATTCATCAATCATTAATCTATGTTATAAAAGCTAAATCCTAAAGTTCAATTAGCAAAATAGTTATATATGTTGAGTGACTGCTCTATCTGCCAGTAGCTGGGGAATTATATGTACATGTTTATCATAGCGAGAGCAGTCGCTCTAGTAGCCATCATGGAAGGACAAGCCCTGCATGGTATGTACCACTGGCAGATGGAACAAGTGGTTGACATCCAAAAATCCAATGAGTGGCTGGACAAAGCTGGACTGAAAGACAGAGGCACTAATCATAGCAGCACAGGAAAAAGTTCTGATCACAAGATCCATAGAGGCTGGGGTCTACCACGCCAGACAAGTTTGTTTCCAGATACAGACAGACAAACTGTTGACGGCTAACCAACATGACATAGTAGTGGTAGACATAGGTTAAAATTTCTAGAGTACATGCCAAACAAGTCTGTCAAGTATGACCTTGAGATTTTCCGGGTTTGGGATTCACACATCCCCAATGCAATATCTAGAATGTTTTCACAGGGATACAAATAAGGAAAGAAGTTCAGAAGAATTTGAGGGAAATCACTGTCCAGCATTTGTGCACTGATAAAAGCCACAACTCAGCCACATGAAAACAGCAGACAGGACAGGTCTAAAGACAACAAGATTTCAGTTCCAAATAACAAAGATAATTTGTTAAAGTCAACAGTCCATGTGGGAAATACCATGCATATATATATATGTGCAGTTATTAAAGCCAGAAACAGGTAAACTCCAAAACTCAAAGCTCCAAACAGTGAGGGGACAAAGCAAGAAAAGACAGTTACACTCTCTCTCTCTCTCTCTCTCTCTCTCTCTCTCCCTCTCTCTCTCTCTCTCGCACATACACACAGACACACACACACAAATGGACGTTGACATCATTTTATTGCTGTTGTGTCACTTTATGACATAAATTTGACTGTGTAACATGCCATGTACCACAGGTCTTCAGGCTGGCAGTAGTTTAACCGTTACTTAAAAAGCCATCTCTAGACCCAGTGGTCATAATTAATTATTGCCCAATCTCTAACCTTCCTTTTATTCTCTGGATACTATTATTTTGGCCTCCAGTAACACTGTGAGGAATCTTGAAGTCATTTTTCAACAGGATATTCTTCAATGCACATATTAAACTAACACTCTACTTTTCAAATCAGGCTTAAAACTTTCCTTTTTGCTAAAACATATATTAAGGGCTGGATCAGGTGACCCTGAATCCTCCCTTAGTTATGCTGCACAATAATATTTAATATTTAGTATTTACTGTCATATTCCCATATATCATTGTGATGTTGTTTATTCTATTACTCTTGTTCTCTTCTGCTTGTTTTCTTTTTTTCTTTCTCAACAG
>NW_005188247.1:6241-7767 GCF_000239375.1 Pundamilia nyererei | reverse complement strand
TGTATGTGTTCATGTTTTCACCTTTCATTGAGTTTTTAACTCCTATACTTTTTAAGTGCTCAATTAAAAGCTGTGTTAAATATTTATGTTGAAATGATATGCATATCAGAAGTTGTACTTCTTGCCACATGTAACCTTTCTGAGCTGTATGAGGAAACTCAAATCTCTCACTGTAGATACAGTTCATATCTGAAAGAGACTTAGAGTCTATATGGTTTTCATTTGAGGCGTAAGTTCACTAAGCTCAAATTAACACTAGCATCTGCACATTTATAAATAACACATACCCACTGACAAAACGTTCAGACAGTGCACTTTTTTTCTGCTTACGACTTCATAGAAAAAGTATTGTGCTACTGCAGTTGAAAACTCATAAACATACCTTTCTTCTTCCTGCTTTTTCTTACGGCAGCACATGTTGCTCTACCTGTGTTCACTCTACTGGCCTCTATGGACACGGAAACACAAAACATAAAAATCATTAAAACGCTGATAAACTACATTTTAGAGTAATGATGTTAGTGTAATGCACAACAGGCATGTTGAATTCAAAACAATGCATAATCTAATTAGGCAATACATCTCTTGGGCTGAGAATAATCTCCTAAATGCTATCATCATAATTATTTCAAGTTCTGATATAAAATAATTTCTCAAATATAAGGTACAGAAAGTATTTATTATAATTATTACATTTGTTCCACTGAACAATAAAAATGAACAGAAAACATTAACACAGTATCTCTGTTCTGACCTATTTGAGCTTCAGTTGTGCCTTAACCATCTACATTTAGAGAAATGAACAAAATATTTTTTCAAACATTATATGTGACATGCAATTATCACTTTTAATTTTTCCATGTCACAACACCTAAGGTGCCTCGATTCCAGATTAATGTTGCAAAGAAAACATATGTTAGAGTATGTACAGCAAAGCAAAAGCATTGAATCCAAAGTTTTGCATGAAAAGAAAATATTTTCAGTATTTTCATTACCTCTGTCACACTAACCTTTGCTAAAGTGATACAGTCCCATGGTCACAATCAAGAGAAAAAGAAATAAAATCATAGCAGTGATCCAAGGTGTGGCAGCAGAGGAAGCGTGGCTTGTCTCTATGTGACTGTCTGGATTAGTAGTTGAATTCACAATTTGAGAGTCTAAATGACAGTTTGAAAAGAGAGAAGAGTTCAGTTAAGACAACAAAAACCCCAAATGTTCATTTTCAGATGTTCAGTGTTTATTCAGACTGACACATTTTAAATAGTGTGTCAGGCTCAACAGTTTTGCTTCATTTTCATATATCTTTGTGTTTCACCTGTGACTTTCAGCCAGCTCTCTGGTGATTCTCCAACTCCTGAGATGTTACACTTGTAAAGTCCCTCGTTTGATTTTGAAACTCTGTGGATGGTCATGTTTCCTGTGGAGGTTCTATGGATAAGACGTCCATCTTTGTAGAAATCAGCTGTAAAGTTGGAGGAAGCAGTTTTGTTTCTGCAGCTCAGAGTCACAGTTTCTTCCATTAACAC
>NW_005188247.1:3484-5170 GCF_000239375.1 Pundamilia nyererei | reverse complement strand
AGTGGGCGGAACATGAAACCAGTTAAGGCTCTGTTTGGTGCAACTTGTAGGCTGGTTTGTTATGCTCACATCCTCAGTTTAGGTGTAGTATGTGCGTCACTGGGAACTTGTTCTTTTTTTTAATAAGACAGGAAACATTTTTTTGTTATTTTTAGATTTCTCTCTTGACACTGTGTGTCAGTGCGATTACTTGTAAAAATAAAGGTTAAATAAGTAAAATGATATATCACAGAAGTAGTGAACATTTTAAATCTTTTCTGGCATTCAGAAAATCATCAGAAGATCTTTCAGCCATAAGACAGATACGACAGAGAACATAAAATAATGCATTTTGCTATTTAAACATAGTTCATGTACACATGACCGCACATAATGATTTCATTTAGTTAGAAAGTGAAATGTGAAATACCTTCTCTTTTCATCAAAATGATGTCCACAAAAGTGGTGCCTCATTATTTCTAAATTTTGGTTGAAAATGGTTAATCTTGATGCCTGCCTAAAAACATTGATTTGCTAGCATGTTGTAGGTTCATTAGATGTTTGCATTAATGAGCAGTTGAACAAGTGTACTGTTGAAAAATCCCAATCCTTTTAATCTTTGGGCTGAAGGAAGGACAGTGCTCAGTGTATAAATGCTCAATCAACAATTCTTTATTTTAATACAATTCAACAATCAGAGCATTAAAGCGTCCGGACGGGAGAGATGCCTGCAGAGCGTCAGCAGCATGTCTCAAAATGGTAGCGAATCACACAGCCTTTTATAGCTACTGACGACCCCCAGCTAGTCATAAAAGCTGCATCTTCACATGTTTTTCTAATTCTTAGCGAGACTGGCTCCTGACCTTGGCTCCCTGTCTTTCTGTGTGAAAGTACGTGGGGGTATGGTATGTGGTTTTATCTCTGTTCCCCAGACACCAAGTCTCCTGCTTGTAACCTTCTTCTATGATTCAACAATAAAGCATGTCAAGAAAACAGTGTAAGACATTCACAGCCGATCAAGGATACAGAGTGATGCACACTTCATCGAATGGCCTACAAAATGATTATGTTCTTTTACTCAAGAGTATAATAAAGACTAAACTACATACACAGCACACCATCTAAACTAAAGGATAATATATGTCCTACAGCTGTTATCATAATTCAACTACATTGACTACTGGTCATAAACTAACATATGTTTTACTACTGGTCTCAACAATACCTCTTCAAAAGGCTACCAACTCCTTTGACAACCATGAACTAAAATCATTAGTTAAATTGGAATTGTAGAAATGCTTCAGGGTAAAAAAAAAAAAGGTCAAAAAAGGTCAAACGTTTTGCTGGGGGCAATGTTTTAAAAATTCAGTGTTACTTATTTTCTAAATTTCAATTCTAATGAAGGCACTCAGCTTGAATCGTTTTATTACAGCATAAATGAAAAAAATGTGATTTTTTTATTGCTCTATTTTCTGTTGCCTACATTGTAGATGAACTTTACCTTCACAAATAAAGAGGGAAATGAGAACAGTCAGAGCTTGACGTAGGATTCTGGTGCGGTAAAACTAAAATAGGTTGCAGGTTGACAGTTTACTTTCTTTATACTGGACATTAAAGGTCATATGAAGGTGGAATGAATCTAAGCATCATCACATTAAATTGAAATTCATTAAAACCCTTAACATGAGTAAATGTAATGTCAAAATC
>NW_005188247.1:1742-3010 GCF_000239375.1 Pundamilia nyererei | reverse complement strand
TATCGAGACAAAAGAAGCAATGCAAAAAACACTGACAAAGGACACAGATTATCAAAGTAAAACAGGAAGCATGATACCTATGTAAAGACACAGACTCAGAGACATGACTGACTCTGGAACAGAGGGAACATAGGCACAAGGGTGACTAGACATGAGACAGGACAGGCACAGAGAAAACATGGGAACTGAGGCTAACCACAGACTAAGAAAAAGACAAAGAAAGGAACTAAGATCACTAAACACAAACGAAAGATTAAAACAAACAGGAATAACAATCATCAAAGATCAAATCAAGATCTGAAAACACAAATACTGGGTCGTACACCCAGTTCGTGACATTTCCAAAAGGAAATGTGGATTGAGCAGCCATTTTAGGGTCTTAAATAATCAGGCCCCATCTTATATTAATGACCTTGTAGTATCATATCACCCTATTAGAGCACTTCGCTCTCGCACTGCAGGCTTACTTGTTGTTCCTAGAGTATTTAAAAGTAGAATGACTTAGTACATGAAGGCTCATTTTTATCCTGATATTTGGACTGATATGTCCTGCCCTGGCAAGGACCCAAACACAGGACTCTGTGATGCAAACAGTGCACTTTATTTACAGTGAAAGGAAACAAACAACAATAAATCCCCGTGCTCTCCCATGTCGTGCCTTCCTTCCCAATAAATCCATGTCTTGTTCTCTCTGGTCCTGTGTTTTCTGCGCTCTCCGTGCTCGCTGCTCTTCTGGCTTTTCATGCTCCTCCTGGAGTGAACAATAGCAGCACTCAACTATAGCAGGCATGCACTCAAAACCTAAACCTAAACTGGAAGACTAACATGGAGTCTCACGTAATGATCCCGCGTCGGAGGAAGCTTCATCGCTCTCCTAAATAGCTCCCCCAACGAGCCCAGATTAGCAGCAGGTGTGTGGCAAGGCTTCGGGTGCGACCAGACCCACCAGGTCTGAAGGTGCCTGTAACTTGACCACAGAAAACAGCTACAGACACATGCACACACGAATTAATAACAATAATAATAACAACAACAACAACGATAAGAGTACACACTTCTCACGGACCCCCGAGTCCCCAGAGCCGGGTCCGTGACAGATATAATTTTAAATATTCAAGTAGAAAAGAGCTCCATTTCTCAGCGTCTTAATCATATAATCTTCTCACTTCTCAAGACACTCAGTCTCTGGGGACACCTCAGGCCCTCCAAGGTTTGGAGGCCTATCTCCACCCACCACCACTTCCCCTGCCGGTGGCGGACTCCCTCAG
>NW_005188247.1:0-1200 GCF_000239375.1 Pundamilia nyererei | reverse complement strand
GCAATATACAAAATATTACCTTTACTTCTGTACAAGCAATCGTTGACAAGGTACATTCCAAGGAACAGCAACAGAGTGCTCAATAAAGTAAAGAAAAGGATCCAAGGTGCTTCCTCAAAAGGGAAAAGTCTCGCCTCTTTGAAGCAGTGTGAATGTTGAATGTGAAAAAAAAGTTAAAAGAGAAAAGGAAGATAAAATACCTGAAGGTTACGCAAGGTTTTAAAAATCTGGGATATCTTGCGCATCTGATTAACTTACTTATATTTGATTGATGAAAGAAATAAAACATTAAGTAAAATACAAAAAATTGAATTCAATTGTTTGCTCCTCCAAAATGGAAAATTAAGTGTAAATAAACAAGAACATAGCCGGTACTCACCAACTCTTTCAGCCTGAACACTCAGTAGAATCATAGTGGTCATCACTGAAGAGATAAAAGAGATGCAGACTTTTACAGGTTCTTATTAAAACATTTTGATACATATCATAACTTGCCCACAAGGCTATGGGCTACTTTGTTTTAAAGTAAAACAAACTAAATCACCACATTTTAGACAGAATTTATAACTTTAACCTTTTTCTACTGTGGATTAAAAGAATGTGATAAAGAGGACATCTAATAACGATTTAATAAAATTGCAGTCCTAGTAAAAAATGAACAAAATTGACATATTTTTAACAAGACAAATAAAAAAGCTTTTATTTATTGCACATTTACCTATTTTATTTATTATTATATATGATATGTATGTTTATTACTTCTGTGTATTTATCTTATTTGTTTACATGCATAATTTTTTTTAAATATGGAAATTGAGAAATTACTCACACACTCTGATTCCGAGAGCTCTGACATCCATGTTGTTTTGCTGCAAACTGAAGACGGCAGTGAGCACGGGTGTCTGAGACTGAGATGTTATGGCTGTTTTAATATCAAATATTTTTACAACTTCATGCAATGCAACAAAGTTTAATGAAAGTAGTTTCCACTGAGACCGATTTGCTCTTATGACAAGAGGAGTGATAGTGACGTTCACAATCAGTGGGTGGAACAAGAAACCACTTCAGACTGTTGCTGCATCTGACACAATTAGCAGGCTGGTTCATGTTTCACATGCTCGCATTGTTACTTTGATGTTCATCACTAGCTTATAATGACCTAACTGATGGTACAGTAGTATCATTACAGAAAAACAATAT
>NW_005188246.1:53274-54261 GCF_000239375.1 Pundamilia nyererei | reverse complement strand
CACACACAAATCTTTTTTACACATACAAATCTTTTTTACACATACAAATTCTTTTTACGCATACAAATCTTTTTTACAAGTACAAAATATTTATGACCACATTTTGAGCCCATACCACTAGCTCTATTGTCAGCAATACTTTTACTCATGTTTCTTTATTTTTTGTTGTATTTTCTGAGTTCAGACACACAGAGTCAGTATGTAAATCATCAGATCCTAAGAACATTCACACAGAAACTGCTGAATCCACAAGGTTTGGATTGGCGTTTCTTCATACTACACATATGTTACTTAAAACTGATCTCTGTTTAATGTTTTAGCTGAGTTTGTGCTTCTGAGAGGAACCACTCTCTTTTACTCGCCTTGATAATTGGAGCATTTGAAATGGACTCAAAGTCCTCTAAACATCTGTTTATAGAGACTTTCTTATCCTGGTAGACATTTAACTCTGGTGCTGATGAAAGCACTTAGATGTGGTTATGAATTTTGGTTGTCAAACTACCATTTCTTTCTTTTTGTAATGAGGGGAAGAAGTGACAATATTTACACAGATTATAAAAAGCATGAAAAAGAAAGGAAAAGCAGAGTGTGAGGGAAAGAGATGGAAAAGACTGTTGTCCATATTTTCTTCCACAGAAAGACAACACTGTGAGATTTGAATGGACTAGTGCGGAGACACAGCTGGAGGAAACAGGGGAGATCCTAATAAAAAGAGCTGTAGATGTGGTAAACACCCCTGTGGTTTGCCGTGTTTCTAACCCCATCAGCTTTGCCATCAGTGACCCTGTTATACAAAACTGCTTCACGCCCAGTAAGTATCATGTGCTATCACCTGTCCATTTTTATTTCACTCATCTCCAAATGAAATACATTTCAACTCCTGTTGTTTTATTCTGAAGCTGATCCAAGTGGCGTCTGGATTCCTGTGGGTATATTTCATATCTTATATGAAATGAGGAGCAATTAAACTTCACACAATGAACTAAT
>NW_005188246.1:49976-52111 GCF_000239375.1 Pundamilia nyererei | reverse complement strand
ATTCCCATCACTGGTGGCAGGGCCGTATACTTCACTATAAGCTCTATAACTTTTATATACTATATCCTCTTTGAGTATTGAGGTAATAAGTTCAAACATTTTTCTTCAAGTTTAGCCATCGTAATGAATTTCACAGTGCAGTACTGACATTGGGATTGAACAAACCGGGCTGAACATCAGGCTACAGATGTCACATAAATCATTGTGTCAAAGAAAGAAACTATATTATTTACTGATACAGAAAAAAATATTATTTCATAATTTAGAATTGCATTATTTTAAATAGATCTACCAAACTTAAAATCCTATCAGCAACCAATCAACCCAGCATTTGCAATATTAAAGTTTATTTAGGTAAACAAAATTAAATAACCTGGATAACCTGGATCCAGCTAGGTTTTCTGCAGCTTAAGCTAGCTCATATGCTCATTGTGTATCTTTTCCTACATGGTCAGAAATCATCACATGTTGCAGAAATGACCTTTTTTGTGACTGGGTGGTCTGGGTTTGATTTCTTTTTTTTCTTTTTTTTTTAATCTGAGTGACACCTACACTATGTGTTCAGAGTTTGTTGATTGGAAAGCAGATGAAATTCGATTCTGGCTCATCCTTGTTTAGCTGACAGCACCACGCCAAAGCCAGGGTCTTAGTAATGGCAGATTTTGCCAGAAATGTTGAAAGTCGATTGTGATGTGAAGACACAGGATGCGTTTTGTCCTGTTTTCCTCCTCTCACACCAACGGGTCGGGGCAGATGACCACTTCTCCCTGAGCTGGAGGATTTTTCATGTTAAAACAGAGTTTTTCCTTCTCACTGTCACCAAAGCTCTTACTCATAGGGGGTCATATGATTGTTGGGGTTTTCTCTGTTTCTTTGGATTAGTGTAGGGTCTTTAAAATATAAAGTGTCTCGCAGCAACTGTTGTTGTGATTTGGTGCTGTACTGACAAAACTGAACTGAGCTGATTCTCCCTCTGACCTGTTGTCTATGCTTATTTTAACAGAGGAGGAGGAGCTTCGTTTGCAGATCCCTCAGTAACAGCAGCAACATCAGCATCAGCTGTAGTGAGCTGGCCTGCAACACTCAAATAACTGATCTCCACCATCACGACCAGCAGCATCCCAGAACCTCTGAGTGAGACAACAGAAAAAATATAATCATTATCCAGCCTCAGTGCTGAGATGAAACAGTGTGATTAGTGTGTTTACACTGACTGTATAAACTGGGTTAAATGTGCACACAATAATGGAGCAGGTTAAAGGAAATGAATCCATACAGGCAATCTAATCTAAATCTAAACAAGTGCTAATCAGTATTTGATCAACATTAATGGACTCATTTTTATTAAAGACTCATGTGTTACAGTGTTTTTAAAAGATACATTATTAAAACTACATTATTATTGGAATACTGTCGTCTACCTTATTTTCCGCACTATAAGGCACACTTAAAATCCTTTAGCTTTCTCAAAAATCGACAGCATACCTTATAATCCGGTGCACCTTATGAATAAATTCTGGTTGTGCTTACTGACCTTGAACTGCTTTTATGTGGTACATGGCGCTCAAAAATCTGTCAAAAAAAGTTTTAGTACAAAGCTATGAAGCTGCACTGCTTGATGGATTGTCGGAGCATTTCGGCTACCATAGCCGGGAGCCTCGCAGAGTAGTCTGGGTCCAAAACTCCGCTTCAGGTCCCAAAGTCAAACGAACACTGCAGCATCACTGAGAGTTACAAACTGTCTAAATTCTTTCATCTTTAATAAAGTGATCAGTGTTGCCCCTTTACCAGTTGTAACAATTAAGTTTAACATCCAGGCATCCATGAAAACAGAATTTATTAAATTTAACTGAGTTAGAAGTTAGCAGGAAGTTGGTTTCCACCTAAACATGATATACCATGTTCTGAAAAAATGAAAACATACAGCTCTGCTATCACTTCCAACATAAATGAATTCAGAAAACTACATGTCATACAGTTTAATATCTATTATTGTGCTAAACGTCACATGTTACAACGAAAACATGCAAACCTTCGTTATTAACTGCAGCTTCAACATTGTGCTGCAAAAATGCATTTCCCGCAGTAACATTTCGACAATAACCTGTTAGTTTATTACAGCACAGTGTTAAATG
>NW_005188246.1:42365-47888 GCF_000239375.1 Pundamilia nyererei | reverse complement strand
GAGATGTCGCCTATTAGGTCTAACAAAGGAGACTGTTGCGTTCCATTATTGTTATAGTGTCGGGTAACACATAAACCAAAAGGGTTTTTTCCTACCTTTCATCGTGCCAAACCTTCAGAGATAAGCTATAAATCTTCTCATCATTATAGTTTTGGCCTTTTTAACTGCAGGTGTTCTATTGTACAGAAATGCTGATGTAATAAAAATTACATAACTTTTTCATGTAATGCTCATTGAAGTTTTCATCCTCGCTCATTCTTAATATCTACAAAATCCACTAGTACTGCTCTGGTATCTGCTCCTTTGTGTAAGGAGGAACAGGATGAACAGTGCCAGAGCTACGATATGACCTCCAGGAGGACACTGGTGTGAATGTCCAAATAATCCGAAACAGACTTCATGAGAGTGGCTTAAGGGCCTGCTGTCCTCTGGTGGGTCCTGTGCTCAATGCTCAACACCATTGCGTTCAACTGGAATTTGCCAGATTTGGCAGGTCTACCATGGGTTCCCAGATTGCAGCTTCACCCGGAGCACATGTGACAGATGTGAAAAGGTCTGGAGAAGCCGGTAACAACGTTATAGCTGTGTCCCAATTCAGGGTCTGCATCTTTCGGAGGACCCGGCCTTCTCGGTCTTCGGAGGACGCGGCCGACGTAGCGAAGTGCGAGGTTTGTGACATGGGACGGTCTAACCTCCGTCAAGCTGCTCAGGTTGCCTAGTACCATGATACTAATCGCTGGAAACGTTTCATACAGCATTGTTTGACAGAGACATTTTTTATGTTCATTTGTTTGTTTTTATTTGAGCTTTGTTTGATTTGTTGAGTATCTGAGGCTGACACCACGGGACTATAAGAACATGATTGTTGGGCTTCATTTCTGTGCTGAATAGTCATTTTAAGATTAGCTAGTAAATAAAAATTAGCTTATGTTGTTCATGACACTAAAGTCATCTCACTTTGGTAATGTAAACATAATATGGCCAATATTAAAGTTATTATTATATTAAACTTTATTAGTTATTGCAGCAGTGAACTTGAACTCCATGTCAAATACTGAGCCTCAGTAAAGATTGAAGTTGCAGTTATTTATATTTCCTATCACCTTAAATCTTCACTCAAAGACAAGTATCTTTGACAGTGTATATATAGATGTATTATACATAAGAGACAAATATTGCTCCTTTATTATGTTGGCATTAGTAAATGTGGCTCAGTTCTTACAAACATGTGTAAATAGAAAATGTACGAGCTGTGATAACTGTGTCTGATAGAATGAAGAGTAGACTGATGTATTAAATATTCCTTTATTGGGTGAGAAAATCAGACCATGTCATAACTGCTTTAAGTCATACAGAATAGATATCAGAGCCTTAAATGGGCTGACTTCTGCTAAATGGGTCAAACTGGGCAGAAAGTACACAAACACATAACATCCTTATAGAATATGATGTAACACTATAGATCAACTTACCTCAGAATATATAAAGCATATAAACAATTACAGCAATATGATGCAACAAACACAGCAGTACTACTAATCCAAAATACTCAAAGCTTCATAGGATTGAAAAAAACACCGTCTCAGTGTGGACGGGAGGGCAAAACGAAGAGAAAACAATGCGTTTTCAAATGAAAATGAATTAGTGTGGACTTAGCCTGAGGGAACAATGGGCTGGGAGGTCAGTTCATTTCTCATAATTATGCAAATTCTCATGACACTTAACAGATCCTTGGGGTGGACCAATTTTTGGCGCAGCGTGTTTTGGGATTTGAAACCCACAGAGATGCAGTGTTTAGAAAAATGCGTCTCAAGTGCTCCGATACTCGTGACTCATACAGGAACACTACAGGTTTTCGCTTAGGCAGCGGTTGTCCTTCTCTCCTGGATTGGCTGGAGCCTTCTTTTGGCGCCTTCCCAGCTTTGACAAAAGTTCAGCTGGGATAACCATCTTTACTCAGGGCCTTCTTATCAAGAGGGCCATTTACATGGAAAGGGAAAGACCATCTCTGAATCGAGAAAGGGGCCTAAGGGTCCATCTTTCACCATCTTACAATGCTGTGATTGCAGCCATTCCCCAACTCTCTGTGAATGGTCCTTATGGCCATTGATCAGTGGTTGTTGATCAGTGGTCATGAGAATTTGCATAATTATGATTAAGGAACTGACCTCCCAGCCCATTGTTCCTTCAGTCGGCTGGTTTCAGTCATTATGCAAATGTACTGTTTATAAGATTGAAACCTGCAGTCAGCTGAGCCTGAAGAAGTCACTTGGATGAGTGACGAAACGTTTCTCCCACTGAAAACGCTACGTCCAGATGAACAGAATCAACTTTTGGAGGATTACCTAATAACTGTTCCTCAGTCTGTCCTCACGTTGGACACTTGCAGTTGTCACAGATGGAAATCAAATGTGTGATAAGCTGCAGGATTCAGACACAAGTATAACTTATAAATATATGTTCATACTCTTATTACACAATCAGAGAGAAAGAAACAGAGAGAGAGAGCAGGACAGAGAAAAAGGTGACAGTCTCAGGTGTACACACTGCTGATTTGCATATATTTTAAAGTAAAGGCTTTAAAACCAAGTTGACTCTGCAAGTACTAACATCACTAATGTCACATAACTTTGCCGACATGTTTTAAAATAGTAATGTTTTAAAGTTCTTTGTTGTCAAACATATGCACATAAATAAGTGGCATAATATTCAGTACTTGCTTTTAAAAGTTTATTCTTCGGCTGCCCCGTTTCAGCCATCCGCCATTTTTTTTTTTTTTTAATTATCCACACTCAACGCTATGAATTCTGGGATATGTTGGGCCACAAAGGATACACCGACCCATCCTTCAAATTTGGGGAAATGAAGGACGCATTTGGAGCAGTGATGTAATTGGCCAGCTTATGCTGCCTGTAACATCGTTCAGCATGACTGGTACTACCAAACCGGTCATGGCTACAACTGTAGCTTGCCTCCACCAGTGTATGAATGTGAGAGTGAATGAATAGTGGTATTGCAAAGCGGTATTGTAAAGTGATATTGTTCTGTGCCCCTGTACCAATTTCCTTTGTTAGAATTCCCACTGCCTTTGTAAATCTAGTATTTCACGTAGTTCCGTATCACTCCTGTTTGCTAAGGTTATTAAAGTCTCATGTTATTCCTCTTAGTTCAGTGTTTTCATAGTTCACAGATGCGTTATGGTCTTCCCCTTGAAAATAAAGTTCTGTTAATTACACTCACCCGTGCCTCACTGTGTGATCTGCACTTGAGTCTGGTTGACTGGGTTGGCCTCGGCCATGACTCTACAGCCTAGGCAATGGTACCCTTACTGCCATTAGATATCCGGATGAAATCCTTGGATCTACTGTCAGACTAGTGGGTCCTGAGTTCCTCCTGGTGCACAATAGTGCACATCCTCAAGAGTATGCAGACAGTTGATCTGCATACAGTGGGTAAAATAAGTCTTGAACAAGTCACCAATTTTCTAGGTAGATATATTTCTAACAGTGCTATTGACATGAAATGAATTCAGTTGTGAATAAAAATCAACTTCATCAGAATTAAATTCATCATACCAGTACCTGTTCTCCAAGTACATCTTTAGTAAATGGACCTCTTAATGTATGTATCCAAAATGAGTTTGGGCATCCCTTTCTTTTAATATTAACAGTTTAATATTATCTGTGCTAATTGGAAATGTCTCAGATGTACCATTAATTGGCAACTGCACAAGCCATTTTCCATCAGTGCAGTCGTTATCAGCTTTATGTGTAATGCATTGTCCTCCTCGCTATCACTCACAGTCTCCACTGTTCCTACAATTGTTGATGAACACATTGGACTGACAAGCTACACTCATATCTGACACTTCATGTACCAATACCTTTTCTCAGGGTTAAGTTGAACTCCAGCTGCAGCCTCTGGGGCTCTTCACTATCGGCTATATTGCAATCACATATCTATACATCTTTATTGGCACCAAAAGCACAATGCTCTCCTAGCTTCTACATTCTCGCCAAGGCGTTGGGAATGTTGATGGACATTTGTGAATTTTGTAATGCCTGGGCTCAAATGAATTATCCTTAACATATTGTTTGTCTCTTGGTCCAGTTTAGTAGCAA
Source organism: Pundamilia nyererei (assembly GCF_000239375.1). Classification (NCBI taxonomy): domain Eukaryota; kingdom Metazoa; phylum Chordata; class Actinopteri; order Cichliformes; family Cichlidae; genus Pundamilia; species Pundamilia nyererei. Next base: position 43,767 of record NW_005188246.1, on the reverse strand, counting down.
CTCAAAAGCAGGAAAAACGTTGCCTCCAGATCGGCCATTCTGCTGGTTGAGTAAGGCCAAACAAATCAGGTTCAAATGATAGGATTCTATAGCAGCCACAACAAAAATCAGTTTATACATTCAGGTTTATGAAAACAATTTATTTCAAAACATTAATGTATATTTTATAGTAGTTTAGCATTTGATTTGTTGGTTACCTGGTGAGAATCTTTTGGCTATATTTATGTTTGCTTTCTGAAGTAAAAAGCTAAACCAAAATGCACAGTCTGTGTTCTGAGTGTTTGGTTTGTGAAAGTAGATGAGGCCTCTTTGGTCATTTCCTTTTAAAACCATACATGCACATACATACACTTGTATGATGGCACACATGCATATGTAATGTTATTGCGCTTTGGCAGGAAATAGCACTGATACTGCAAAGTGGCGGCTCTTTTTAGCCCAGTGTGATTAGATTGGTGAAGAAGATGGTTTCTGCTGCCACCATCGCTGTGTTTTTGCTCTGCTGCTACTTCAGTGCTTCCTCAGGTACGGTACAAACAATCTTATTATTCTGTCTGGTTTATTTTTTAGCTCTAAAATCCAATCTTACTGATTATGATTTTATCTATCTATCTATCTATCTATCTATCTATCTGTCTATCTGTCTATCTGTCTATCTGTCTGTCTGTCTGTCTGTCACTGTCTGTCTGTCACTGTACTATATTTTTTTCTTGTTTTTTAAATAAAAAAGTTAAGGTTTTGTAGTTCTTAAGCAATTACAAACACATAATTTGCTTTTCTAATATTATCTGATTATATCATCTGATTCCTCACCTTCTTTTCTGTTTCAAAGGCTCTCAGGATGATTGTGTTTACGCTGCAACAGGCTCAAGCTTTACTGTGCCCCTTAAACATGAGTTGGAGGAGTCAGCTAACCTGAGATGGTTCAAGGACAGAACCATAATCTTTTATCGCAGAGGTAAATATGTGATCACGGGGGAAAATGATTATGTGGATTCAACTGGATCACTGAAGCTGACACGACTGACCAAAGACATGTCAGGACGATACATCCCAGAGGTTACCAATGCAGATGGACTAAATGTGGGACATTTACCAAGTGTGCGTTTATGTGTATTAGGTAAGTAACAACACATTATACATATATTTATTGTGTTTGTACTTCTTCTATAACAACAACCAAGTGTGCTAATGTATCAGAAGCTGTTCCAGTCACACTCTGTGATTAAGTGTTTGCTTTTATTTTAAAGTTACTGTTCAGTTTTATCAGTCAACAGTACTTGTTATTATCAGCATTAGTGTTGATATAAATTTTCTTTGCTCAGACCCCGTGAAGAAGCCCAAAGTGACGATGACGTGTATTGAGGCACAAAAAAATGTCAGTTTTAGTTGCAATATTGGT
>NW_005188246.1:39935-41872 GCF_000239375.1 Pundamilia nyererei | reverse complement strand
CGAACCCCCGACCTTCCGATCATGGGGCCACCACTCTACCTACTGAGCTATCCCTGCACTAGACTTACACTCAAAACCTTCAATTAATCCACACATTGAGTTTTCTCCCACAGAATGACACGATCGAATGGTTAATGAATGCTAAACGGTTGGCAGAAAAAGGGAAGACGGTGATGAGAGTAGCCAAAGACGTGGCAAAAGGCCATTTCTCTTGCAATGTTTCTAACATCATCAGCTCTGAGATCAGTCTGCCTGTTCAACAAAACTGCTATAAGCCTGGTAAGTATTATGTGCTATCAAGTGCACAAATCTTCAAATGTGCCTTTTTCCAAATGTTCATCAACTGAAGTCGTCATTTTATTTAACTCATATGCTAACAAGATACTTTTCTTCTCCTTTTACTTTAAAGCTTTTCCTGAAACACTATTTCGAATTATAAAAATATCTGCTGATTGTCAATGATTTTTTCAGTTTAAAAGTTGTATCATATTGTACATTATTCTCACAAAATGCTCTCTCAAAGTAACTGGGACGAAAAAGTAAAAAAACAAACAAACAAAGCAAACAGAAAAACTGTGACAAGCTAACAGTAAACAGCCAATAGCAAAGATCTATCGACAGTAATGTATAATATAAATATAGAATCACAGCACAGGCGAATTCTCCACGTCTTTCGAGCATGTCTCAGTGCAGTCCTTCATGTTTTAGTTTCTGTTACTTCTGTAGCTGTTCTGTCATCTTATTGTCTCTCTAGAAAGACTTCCAGTTTTTTTTTTCTATTATATTTTTTCTGTTTCCATTGTGTTATATTGAACTTTTATCGATTCATATTTTTGCAGCATTTTCCATTTAATCAGGGTCAAAATACTTTATTAATCCTAAGGTAATTATGTTGTAACAGTTGCTGCAAGACAATGAGAACAGTGATAGACTGAACTAAAATAATTATTACAATATATTACAAAATATAAGAAATAGCTCTAATATATACAAATATCCAGAATATTACAGAGATGAAATTTATATGGCATTTTACTCTAAACTGTAAAACTTGTTTTTTTGTGCTGTGTGCCAAAGGGTGGAACTATTGCACTGTGTACTGTGCGCTCGATGGAGGAGATGTACAGGGAGATATCCACGGGCAGGAATGATTTCCTGTGTTGTTAAGCGGTGCATTCGGGTAATCTCCTGTGACTGGCCAGCAGGTCAAAGAGTGCATCCAGCATTGTTCTTATCTTGGACAACAGCCGCCTCTCTGACACCACCTGAAGGGAGTCCAACTCCATCCCTACAAAATTACTGGGCTTGTGGATCAGTTTATTGAGTCATTTTGCATCTGCAACCCTCAACCTGCTGCCCCAGAACGTAACAGCACAGAGGATTGAGTGATGGGGCAGCAGGTTGAGGTTTGCAGATGCAAAATCACTCAATAAACTGATCCGCAAGCTCAGTAATGGTGTAGTCTGTTTGATCAGGGCCACCGTAGCAATAACTTCCTAAGGTCTAAGCAAGTCATTTTTATCCTTGATAGACAAGAATAAATTGTGTCATTTTATTATTGTTTTTTTTTTTAAATCAGAAACCAACACAAAAAAAATATCATTATGTGAATATCCAGGGTGCACCACCAAGAAAAAAATAGATACGATTTTTAAAAAAACATAACAATTTTAAAACTGTTTCGCCATTTTAAATTCAACTTGGAAGAAAGAATCTAAATATCAAAACATGTTTTTATTCGAATTTCTGGAGGATAAGCATTTGTGATGGCTGCAGTTACAGCCACACTGTGGTAATATCTGTCAAACATGAGTGTTACAGAGGCTTACACGTAACACTACACTCACATTTTTCTTTTATTAAATATAGGATTTAATTTACAGGGTAATAAAGAATTGGTTTTGGTTTAAATGTATTTACTTATACAATCACATAAT
>NW_005188246.1:37621-38944 GCF_000239375.1 Pundamilia nyererei | reverse complement strand
GTGGCCTTAGTCCATGGGGACCCTCCTGCAGGAGGCGCGGTAGAGAAGTGTGTACTGGGTGGCAGTGTGTGCAAACCACAGTTTGTCCATAACAAACACCATGTTTGAACATGAGGGTCTCCATAAGTGGACGTGGCACCAGGACACCTAGGCCACAGATTGATGATCTATAAATCCATGATTTATTTGCATCATCAGACTGCAGCCATATGTTTTGGACACTCAGGTAAAGAGGGGTGGTGAGCTGTCACCTGATCACCATGTATTGGTAAGTCGGATCAGATGGTGGAGGAGTTGCTGGACAGACCTAGGATGCTTAAACGTATAGTGAGGGTGCGCTGGTTGATGGCCTCCAGCTCACACTGAAGCAGTTCGCAGCTCAGTGTGAAGCGGCAGAAATGAGAATCAGCACCTCCAAGTCTGAGGCCATGGTCCTCAGCCGGAAAAGGGTGGAGTGCCCACTCCGGGACAGGGACGACTTACTGCCCCAGCTGGAGGAGTTTAAGTATCTCAGGGTCTTGCAAAAACACTCTTTCCTATTGGTGGAAAAATGTACCACTTCGACCAATCAAAATATGATATGGCAACATGGCATTTGGTTGTTTGGGAAGAGGGGGAAGTTTTAGGAGCTACAGCTTTACAATGTACAATTCATATATGCATTTCAAGCTACAAAAATGATTTGTTACTTTTTGTGTTTGTTACAGTAAGAAATATAACCTTTTTCAACTCTGATTTTATGTTTTAGTCTGATTTTAGATTGTGCATTAATTATGTTAATACAGCATGTCAAAATGAAAACATAATTGTAAATCCAGACATGTGAGATTGTGCTGAAAAGATTGATACCAAACAAGGCAAGATAAATACTTTTTAAAGGTGAAATGTGGAGGTAAAATCAAAAGTAGTCAAAAACAGCCAATTATAGCCTGGACCCCAGAGGGTTAAACATTTTTTAAAGTACCACAATAGTTACTTTTCCTAGTAATTAGTTACTTTTATAATATTGTAACTCAGTTACTAACTTATTTACTTTTTTGAAGAAGTAACTAGTAAATATAACTGATTACTTTTTAAAAGTAACTTGCCCAACACTGCACAAAGCAATCCAAATTCACAAACCCTGCAAACACCACCACAGTGTCCATTCTCTGCACTATGCTCATTCAAATTAAAAAATTTTGTATTTTTTTGTAGCTGACCAAATACTATCGAACCTATGATGCTATTCATAGCAGAATTTGCTTTTTACCTCAAATATTGAGCTATGGCTGTAATTCTGCAAGTCTGACATGTAATCTGTGCTTGTGTTAACAGATAAGG
>NW_005188246.1:34268-35268 GCF_000239375.1 Pundamilia nyererei | reverse complement strand
ATACATATGCGTACCGAACCGAAAGCACTGTATCGAACGGTTCAATATCGATACGAATATCGTTGCACCCCTACACAGTGTACAGTTGAGTGTTAGCAGCTTACTTACAACTGGGCTACACTGCCCTTGAGGCTACATTCGTTAGGGCGATGCCTGTAACACTTTGCCTATTGCCTTCATATTAAATAATTTTTTTTAATAATCAATTTAATAAATATTTCTTCAAGTCATTATGTGGGCTGTAGGTGACATGGGCCATGAGATTGAGACACAGGCATTAGAGCTTCTTAATGCGAGTTTTGTTTGGGTTTCCACCGACGTGGAATTACCAAAAATAGAGAGGGGACAGCCGAACATATGAAACAGGAAAACACAGCCGTGCACTCCCTTTATTTCAGCAAAGTAACTGAATTCTGAATACCACCTTTTTAAATGGTAATTGTAACGGAATACAGTTACTCATATTTTGTATTTTAAATACAATACATGTATTACGTTACTCCCCAACACTGTGTGCAGAACTCTGTAGTGATGAAGAATTGCACAGGAAATTCAGAAGCCACGTTTAGCCCTTTGCACACATACTGGTCACTACAGTGGACAGCTATTCAAAGGCTGTGTGCTTGTATTTGTGTCAGTGTTGATGGTATACTTGCACATAAACCACTACACTGGGCACTGATGTGTCTATACCCTGCCACCCACTGGTCGTTTAATGTTACTATAGATGTATAGTAGCCTACGATACACCTTGGTAGTTTCTATGTGCAATAATTCTCATATGCAATATTACTTCTTGTCAATCCCTATATATAGATATATGCACCAATATTTTTCAATACATGTGTCCATATTTATGTCTCCAGGTTGTTTGTATAGTGCACTTTCTATACTGTGCTCTTTGTACAGTTTTTATTTTGCTGCTTTTGTCTTGCACTGTCCACTTTTCTGCAATGACAATGCAGATTTTCCACTTGTGGGGCTAATAAATGCAGATTTG
>NW_005188246.1:6786-11947 GCF_000239375.1 Pundamilia nyererei | reverse complement strand
GCGCCATTTTATTTTAAGTTTACTTTCTACTTTCCCCTAATGCACATGAAATTTTGAAACTGAAAGCGCAATTTTTCTTCATTTTTTTTAAAGTCAAGCATGCCAGAAAAACTTTGAGAAACACTGAGCTAAATCTAATTAAGGAGAGATCAGTAGAAGGATTTAAATGTGATTTATTGATGTACAGAATTCAGTTTGAGGTATTTAGTCTCTGATGGCCCATCACAGTGGACTGGAATCACAGCTGTGATAAGGATTAGTCTGAAATCTAGATGCTGGTGTTCGAGATGAAGATAGAGGCTTGAATGTGGCCTGAGTGACGAAGGAGAGGCACAGATAGGAAGGAGGTGGGTCGCACAAAGACGTCTGCAAGGGAGAGTGATAGATGCACAGTGAGATTTAAAGTAGGTGGAGTGGAGGCTGACTGGCCTGAAGAAGGCTGACAGAAAACCGACCAGTGATAATTACAATAAGCTTGACAATGTGGGAAGTGATTCAAAGTTTAGATTAGCTCCAACACCTAAGTAGACAGATGTTTACACCACATGAAATTTTACTTGAACCTTTTTCTAGGAAGGAACTATCATCTTGAGGTTTTGATTCAAATTCGGTCCTCGGGTTATACAATTTAGTGAATTCAGTTACACAGTCATCACATCAATTCCCTGTTAAAACCATGTAATGCCTAATAATTCAATATTTGTTTTAATTTGATAGATACAGTCATCCATTTTCTACCATTTACCCTTGTTTGTCCTTCCTCTTCTTTTGACAGATAGTTTATTCTTCCCTGCCATTTGTGTTCTTGCTTCTTGGCCATGTGTCCTTTTGGATTTAGAAACTTTCCAGTTCCTGCTTCTTCCTGCACACACATGCACTTAACACACAGCCACAGAAAAGAGTCAACATGTGCATCATGTTGCAGTCTAAGCACTGTACCTCAGTAGTCCTCAACCCCCGGTACCGGTCCGTGAGTCGTTTGGTACTGGGCTGCGAGAGTTGAGGCTTGGGTGTGAAATTCATGGTTTTTAAGGTTTTTTTCAGCAGTTTTGTAGCATTATTTTTTTAATCGTTTTTAGCTTTAACTCAGTTTCCCTAGGTATTTTCTTGTGTGTCACGAACTGGTTTTATTGTGTTGTATTTATCCGTGACACCTTAAAGGCTGTTCTGTGAAAATATTGTCGGACATAAACTGGTCCGTGGCGCAAAAAAAGGTTGGGGACCGCTGTTGTATCCGACTAAAACATTACACATTCACGGAGATATTAAAAGTTGGCTGTTCTTGTTATAAATTTAGAATACTTAATGCAAACGACCTTGGTCTATGTTAATATGATTTTTTTCTTTTCTTTTTGTTGTTGTTTTTTTGTTATAGTACATTGTTAATTGTTAATTGTCTATAATTTGCTGATCTGTTGATTTTTAATGTGCTTTTATATCTACATGACTGCGCGGGTATTAAAATGAAGTAAAAGGTGTACCTCTTGTGTGCAACTGAATTATTTTCTAGCTTAAAACCTGCCCGCAAAATATCTTTGCACAGCTATGGTCGTCACAGTCCTGCAGCCACACAAACCAGAGTTGTGCTCTGCAAGCCATTGGAAATATTGAGTTCTACAAAACTCTAGTGAGGTTGTTACATCCTGTTTCGTTGGTTTTAAGTATTAAAGGATTTTACACCATTTGCTTTAAAAAAGAAATTGCTCAATCCTGCATGTTAACATGTCTATACAAACCAGATTTTTGAATTTGTTTTGCAATTTTAACAGTAAAACAAAAACCAAAGAAAACTAGCCCTGCTTTAAGATCTCAAAGCTGATTGAAGAGCAACTTCTTTGTTGTCCACATTTCTTCTCATGCATTTGGTATCTGCAGTTTCTGCCGTGAGGTGTCAAACCACACGTGAGAATGGCTGTCTTTCTGGCCACCTTTTTGTTTTGTTTTTAAATCAAACACCTGCACAGTATACACGTAGTCTCAGTAAGGTTTTTTATTTGCCCTAAATGCACATAAGAACATTTGGTTAAAGTAACAAATCTGTATTTTTTTTTCTCTGCAATGAAATTCTAATGTTCTGATTATTAATTTACCATCCCTGCAAGTGTTTTGTGTATTATTATTGTTGTTATTCTATGAATTCTCCTTTGGATATGATTTCTAGTGTTCTGTTTTTGTATTCCAGTTTTGAGGTTAGTTCTGTGTCCAGTCTGTTTCCTGTTTTACTTTAAAGGTCAACGTATTCTGTTTTGCTTCCTCCCAATTTTGTCTTCGTAATTGGTGTCAGCCGTGTTTCCTAGATGTTTGCTCTCTGCCCTGTTCCCCACCTGTATTTAGTGTCTGCTTGTGTTCCGGTTCGTTGTCGGGTCGTCCTTCATTCTGGCATGTGTGTTCTGTTTTCATGCCCTGTTTCTAGTTGTCCCAATTTTTTTCCTGCCTGCCTGCACACAGCCTTGACAGCTTGGGTGGTGTTGGCAGCTTGTGACCAATAACAAACATGAACAAGGCTCCTCGCATCAGAATGAGCAATTTTATTTTACTTTTTTCAAATATGAAAGTATAACATAAAAAATATATTTAAGGTTAAATACATAACACAGGTTGAAATCCAGACAGTTTCTACAGACAAATCATTGGTATGAGTGTCATTGCAGTACTATACTATCAAACAAACACTGTGTAAATCTTACGTTCATCTTTGCTGATCAATAAGACCAGAAAAGTCATCAAGATATGTAATTGCTGTATATCCTTGTGCTGTGGATCAGTGAATCGATGTCGCGTTCACTCTTTGCATACAGCTTGATTTCATCCATGTATAGGGAAGTGGCTGGTGTTGGGGAGTAACGGAATACATGTACCGCCGTTACGTATTTAAAATACAAAATAAGAGTAACTGTATTCTGTTACAGTTACTGTTTAAAAAGGTGGTATTTAGAATACAGTTACTTTGCTGAAATAAATGGATTACTGCGGTATTTTCCTGTTTCATATTGTCGCGGGTCAGGACTGTTTGGGTTTTGTTTGTGCTGTGGTTCCAGGTGGCAGCGTTACGGTTGCCATGGTTACAGGGTGACGCTCTCTCTGCGTGTTTCCTGGGTGAGAGAGGCCTTTTTGTTGTTGTTGTTGTTGTTGTTGTGCTAAGCTAACAGGCAGAATGCTGCAGGTATAGCCCTAAAGGATGTAGCCTCATGGGCAGTGTAGTCCGTGCTGCAGGGAGAATGGACTGCCATACCCGTTATGTGTCTGTGAGCGAGGGAGGGAGAAAAAGGAGAGTGGAAAAGTACGAGCTGTCATCGAGCAAAAACGGGAGCTGGAAGCATGTAAATATAATAATAACCACTGCAGCCAAAAAGAGTGCCTGACGAGCCCAGTTGTAAGTACGCTATTAAGACTCGACTGTACACCGTGTTCGTGTTTTCCCTCCGGAACAATAAGTTCCGTTGCAGCAGCCTTTCAACGCCTCTCTCTGTCTCTCGCTAGCAAAGTTGACCCAGACAACAAAGTAAAGCTAGTTTTCAGCTACGAGCCCAACACGAACCCGACATATTAGTCAGAGGTCCCTTTACTACGGTTTGGAGACGCGGACCTTCAGTAATAGTAATAAATCACACAGCAATAGTACATTCATGTAATTGTAAACAGCATGATAATATATTAAGTAATCCAAAGTATTCAGAATACGTTACTCTCATTGAGTAACGTAATGGAATACATTACAAAATACATTTTGGGGCATGTATTCTGTAATCTGTAGTGGAATACATTTTAAAAGTAACCTTCCCAACACTGTCCGTAGCCAGTGTTGTTGATGATCTCACTGAAGGGGTTCATCCACATCCACAAATACGTCAGGAGGATGGCTTCATCCAACCACGTTGTGAAGTGATACACACAATGTTTCTGCTCACAAGAGATGTATTTATTTGACAGTTCTGCACAGGAGACAGTCCGTTCCGGTTCAGCTCTCCCTCCGGCTCACCTCTGCCGTCACTATATAGACAAACAGAAAAGAAGACACTGTCATCACACCATCGCCACCACCTGTGGCTCACTTGCCTCCCGGTACCGCCCCCTTGAGCTCACTGCACCACTCCTCCCCTGTAGCTGCGCCATGGACCACACTTCCACCACACACGTGCTCACTGAATACCTCAGGCAGCAGAAACCCAAGAACCATTATGGAAGGACAGGCTCCTGCACAGTATGTACCACCGGCAGATAAAGGATGTGGCTGACATCCAGAAGTCCTACCAGTTGCTGTACAAAGCTGGACTGAAAGGACGCACAGAGGCACTAATCATGGTAGCACAGGAACAAGCTCTGAGCACAAGATCCATAGAGGCTGGGGTCTATCACACCAGGCAATACCCCAGGTGCAGGCTGTGTAAAGTTGCCTCTGAGCCAATCCAGCACATAACAGCAGGGTGCAAGATGCTAGCAGACAGGGCATACATGGAATGTCATAACCAGGTGACCGGCATAGTATACAGGAACATCTGTGCTGAGTATGGCCTGGAAGTCCCGAGGTCAAAATGGGAGACGCCCCATAGGGACGTTAGCATAGGGCTTAAATCTCTCCAGCCTCATTGCCTCAAATCAGCTCCAGGTGAGTGGAGCTGTTGAAGGTATGACGGCCCTGCCCAGGGGCAGATATCAAGGAGACTCAGGAACATGGTGGAGGTTTCCATCCACTCACAATGACACAATGTAACATTTTCAGACCCACTAGTTGGTCTGGGTAAGCTAGAAAATATCTGACCAGTCTTTAGGTTTTGGAGATAGGCACTAAAATGTGTGAGATTATAAGGAAATAGTTGGAGGCTTTGACAGAGTTTGTAGCATTCACCATATTTGACATTAGATGAGCAAAATGAACAACTTAAAGGGTTGCATTTACTGTATTTTGAAATAAAACACTACTATTATTAGGGAACTTTGCATTCCCTACCCTGGGCTAGAAATAAGTGGTAGTTCCAAACAAATGCTATCCTTCAATAGGACTAAGGCCGTGTAAAGCGAGAAAGTGAAAACTTTTCAAGATAAACATACATAAATGAGCCAAATATAAAGTCTTTAGTCTTTAATAAACATTAAATAAGCATAACCATATAAAATAAGGTGCGCTGTTTCTGCTCACTACAAACACTATGTATAGTATACA
>NW_005188246.1:3807-6253 GCF_000239375.1 Pundamilia nyererei | reverse complement strand
TGAAGGCTTAATGCTTTATAAACCTTTTGCTTCAAAAGAGGACAAGAGTTTGCCCAAATCCTATTTTTTAAATGAGTCTGTATGTCTCAGACTTTTATTTTTGCTCCTAGTCAAATACAAATATGGACATAAGAAGCAACAAGTTTAAGGTACAAAAACCAAAGCCAAAAGAAGACTACAGGTGTGATGTGAAACCCGATAGAAGATATTTGTTTCAAGAACACACTATTCAGTGTGTTTCCTCCTTCTTACCATGTGATCAGTATCAGCAGTGAGATGTTAAACCACAAGAGAGAAGTGGCATCTCATTGCCCAGTGAGCTTTATTATTTTGTTTCAAACATTTAAAGGTAAGTTCACATACGCACATACTCTTAGTTTTTTTCCCATCTTTTTATGTTCATTTCATGTACAAGTCTTAGCCATCTGTTTAAATTATTATTGATTATTCCTGCAGTTTATCATTGTACCTCAGGATCTACCTGAAGGATCTAGGACCAAGCAAAAAATAGAGACTATTGAAGGAGACTGGAGACTTCCGGAGCTTGAATCCTTTAATTGTAAAAGACCTGAGGAATATAAAGGGACGAGACTCCTTTTATATTGATTATAAAATTGAATAGACCTTTTGAATTAATGTAAGCTCATCTTAAAATGTACCATTAAACTAACAAAGCTCTGTGTGAGATACAGGGAAAATATTACATGTTATGATCATTACATTGTGATGCATAACTGTATTGCAACTTCAACTCCAACTTTACTTTGAGAAAACTGAACAAGAAGACAAGTTAAATGTTTTTACACATTTTGAAAACCAAAAGTTTAAAACACCTCTGTTGCTATTTATTCTACATTTTTGTGTTTTCATTTTTGCCAAAATGCATTTCATCAAGAAGCCTTACCTCTACAAGAAACAACTAAAACCACCCTTGTGGAAACAAAGCTACAATTAACTGAGGTTTGAGAAGGGGCTGAACTACTTCAAGCTAAAAATAGGTGTGCACTTTCTGCTGTGACAGTGTAGCAGCACAAAAACAACATGCACTCAGGGAAAAACAAAAGCACAACTGTCATTTATGTGCATGAGTATCAGATCTTTCATCATGTCAAACCTTCTGAGGTAAGACATTTAAACTTCTACGCGAGAAGAGCTTGTATGTTTTAACTGCAGCTGTTTAGAAATAAATGTTTATGACATGTGTTCTTCCCAATTTAAGATTACATTATCATATTACACTCAATAAAGTTTTGAATCTCACTCACTCTTAATATGTAAAGTCAAAGTACAAAGTCAAAATAAGTCACCTTTTATTTATTTTTCTCCCATGTACCAAAAACACAGGAGTGTATTTTAAGATTTAAATCGTGTCCTGTTTTAATAGGAAAGCAATGAGGAAACAAATGATAGGATGCTGTAGCAGAAACAAAAAAAGTCAGATTATACATACAGAGTTATACAATATCAGCAACTATAATACTATAATAATAGTATTATAATACTATATACTATATATATACTATTATAATACTATAATAAGAGTATTATAGTTGCGTCACTACAGTAAATCATTATGGTGAAGCAACAAAACTAAAATAGTAGATGCACAGTCTGTGTTCTGAGTATGACTTGTTTTGCTTGATTTGTTTTTCATCTTTGGTGTACAGAAGGCTTCTTGTATCACTTGCTTTCAGAAACATACATGCACATATTGTACATGCATAAAATCTGTGATAGTGCTTGGAAAGAAAATAACCTCAGTGCTGAAAAGCAGCTTCTCTGTTCAGCTGAATGTGATTGAGAAGATGGCCTCTGTTACCACCACCGCTGTGTTTCTGCTCTGCCACTTCTTTATTGCATCCACAGGTACGGTACAGTTAATCTATTATTCCATCAGGTTTTTATCTTAAGCTTTAAATTCCAAACTTTTTCATTAAGATTTACAAGGCAAAAGTATTTTTAACATGTCATCTGCCAACTTAATCATTCTTGAAGACTCCAACATATACCATAGAGGTCTGCTGTCTTGTAACACCTGTAAAATACCCAAAACATGCCATGATGTTTTATAGTTCCCTGTTTCTATATCTGATGATGTGTTGTCATCATAATGTTTCATGGCTTACCTATTTTTGTCATCTAGCTCTTCTGTCATTTTCCACCTTTCTTTCTGTTCAAAGACTCTCAGGATGGTTGTGATGAGTATGCAGAAACAGGCACAAATTTTACCGTGCTACTTAAACACACTTTGAAGGAATCTGAGAACCTGAGATGGTTCCACAACACAACAATAATCTTTAATAGCAAATTAGACAAGGGGGGCAAAGGAAAAGATTTCTTTGTTGAGTCAACTGGATCACTGAAGCTGACAAAACTCACAAAGGACAAGTCAGGACTTTACACTCCTATGGTTTACGATGAAGATGGAACATATGTAGAGGATTTA
>NW_005188246.1:0-3433 GCF_000239375.1 Pundamilia nyererei | reverse complement strand
ATATATATATGTATAATGCTAATTATATGAAAGTGGTTTCTGTTACAGATCGGTAATAAAGAGTAATAATGTGGTAATTTCAAAGTTATTACCACTCTACCACAGGTAATTGAGTGGTAATAACTTAGAAATTACCACATTATTATGTTCTTGTTTCTTCCTTATTACCCTACTATTAACACTTTATTTCCAAGCTGTATGTCCACATTATTACCCCAGTTTTGGGGCCCTATTACATAAATTTCAGAGTAATAATACTCAACTGTAACCATTGTTTTTATCATGATATTACTTGGATATTACTTGGTTATTACCTTGGTAATTGCATAGTAATAACTAAGAAATTACCACATTATTACCTTCTTGTTTGCCCCTTGTTACCCCACTATGACCCCTTTATTACTGAGCTGTAGAAAGTGCTACCACATTTTTTTTTACTCAGATCGTGTGCAGAAGCCCAACGTGTCGGTGAGGTGTACAGACTCTAAGACAAATGTCAATTTTACTTGCAATGTTGGTCAGGTGAGAAAAATATTTCATGTGGTTTACTGATATTTTATTTAGAGTATTTTTTTTTCAGACAGTTAACTCATGTATAAATGTTAAAATAATTTGTAGACAAAGACTATCCTCACCTACTCTCTCTGAAACTCAGCATGAATTAAATGAAGATAATTAATTATAAGCATTCAAACACAGATAACAACGTTTTATTTCTAATCATTTTTTCATGATGTAGGTGTTTCAGTTAAGGCCAGTCATGACGTTTGCTGTGTTGGGCTGCTGTAGGCAGTTATTCTCTTTTTCTCAGGTTTTTAAGTCATAGCATGAGTCAAAGGACTCAAATTCCACCAATCACCTTTTCACAATTCTTTTTAAAGATTTTTTCAAGTTTTTGAAATGACACTTACTGATAAAGACCCTGAGATATGGAAAAGAATTAAGAATAAGTGTTCACTAATTGCACATTTGTCAAAAAATGTGTTGGTCTGTTCTTGAACTTTTCTTTGGTTTATGTTTTATGAGACATATTTTTAATGACCCTACAGCTCATCAATAAATTATATTTTCTTTTACAGAATGAGAAGAATTTTATGATCGAATGGTTTATGGATGATGAAAAACTGGAAGAAAAAGAGAAGACCCTGACGAGAGTAGCCAAAGATGTGGCAAATGCCCGTTTCTCTTGTAATGTTTCTAACCCAGTCAGCTCTGACATCAGTCTGCCTGTTCAACAAAACTGCTATGAACTCAGTAAGTATCCGGTCTTTAAGTCTGATGTCATTAGCCATGTCTGGGCCCAAACTCCGCTGCAGGTCCATAAGTCAAACGATCCCTGCAGCATTACTGAGAGTTGAAAAACTCTCAAAAACTAAATTCTTTCATGTGATAAAATGCTCAGCGTTGCTGCTCTACCAGGTGTAACAATAAAGTTTAACATCCAGGCATCCATGAAAACAGAATTTATGAAATTTAACGGAGAAGTTAGCAGGGAGTTAGCTCGCTAGCTTCCATCTAAATATGATACACCATGTTCTAAGAGTTTTCTGAAACAAATTCAAACGTACAGTTCTGCTATCACTTCCGACATAAATGAAGACAGGGAAGTAAACAGCAGTGACGTTTGTAGGGTTACTGAAGTTGGGCTGGCTGGTATTTAATGATGTGTTGCGTGATTGCTAGCGACACAGCTATGTTAGCATAATATAAACAGTGAGGCTCGTGGGCGAACGCTAACAAACGGAGGACTTTTTCCACTCAATAAAAGCTAATGTGAGGTTCCCAATGGTCGGGGACAAATGCACTCGAATGGCAGGATGCTGTAAACGGACCAAACTTCAGTCAGAAGAACAACTGAGATAATCCATCCACAATACGAGGTTAGTCATTAATATACTGCTGCATAGGCTGTAGTTACATCGTAAGGGTTTAAAAACGGAACTTTGAAATTATTAGCAGAAATAAAACCCGAGAGAAGCCGACAGTGATCATTGACTGTTTTTAGGGGCTTGCTGAGATTAAATAGAACAAGATACAAAGCATTAAAACATGTTAAAAACACAACAGCCTTATTAAATGCAGACTACTTTGGGTCCGGAAGCAGAATGCATCACGCCATCACTTAAAGACCGGATTAGGTTATTCAGTTTCAGTTCCAAGTGTCTAAACATTTACAAATCAAACACATTATGCTCACAAGTGCTGACAAACTGAAGTCATTTTCAGTGCACGTTTAGATTTGCATAGCTTGCAGATTGTGGTCTAAAGGTCGACAGCAAAATATGGTAGAGCATTGCTTATCTTATTGCCTTTCTTCACCTTTCTTTCTATTTCAAAGATTCTCGGGATGGTAGTACAGTAAGTAAGAGACGCAGGTTTTACTTTAAGTGACTCAGATGACCTGAGATGGCACCACAACATAATAATGATAATAATAAAATGATGATATTGATTCAAGTGGCTCTCTAAAGTTGACAAAACAAAGTTGACAGTACAGTGCTATGTTGTTTCAGGAAGAGAGAGGAAGTGTGGGGTTGTTTACAAAGTTTGCGTCTGTGTTTATTATGTAGATCAAGTTGTCTTCTTGTCCCAAATTTTTGTTTTATGATTCATCTAATTTGTCATGTGATTGTGTGGTTTTTTTTTTTCTTATTCTTTCTGATTCAAAGATTCCCAGGATGTTTGCAACCTGTACGGTGCAATAGGTGACAGCATTGTTGTGCCTCTGAACCACAAGCTGGACAAAGCGTCAGTTTTAAAATGGAAGCACAATGATACAATAATCTTTGAGCAAAGAAAAAACAAATCTCCTAATCCCATATATGTCAAGGGAAAAAAGCACGACATTAATCCAGATGGATCCCTAAAACTGACAAATCTAGATGCAAATGACTCTGGAAACTACATCCCAAAGGTTTACAGTCAAGATGGAGCATTAGAAATAAATATAAAAATCACACGTTTATGTGTTTTGGGTAGGTGACACCAGATTAGAGTTATTCTGGTTCTATGAATATATAATCGTTCCTTTTGCATTACTATTTATACCTTATCTGGAGCAGAGATAAAAGGTTGCAGTCACCTGAAAACATGCCACTGTGTTACCTTATCAGCTGAGTGTTTTTACAAAAGCTGATATAGTTTAATAATGTATTTTGCTACTCATTAAATGTGTATTGATGAATCGGCATCTGTTATTAGTTCCTGTGTATTCATTGTTTATTTAATAATTTATCAGCAGTACTTTCTGATGGTATTGCTATAATCAAATCTTCTCTTCTCAGCCCGTGTGCAGAAGCCCAGAGTGAAGATAATGTGTCCAAATAAGTCAGAAGTCAAATTTACTTGCGTTGTTAGTCAGGTAAGAATAATATTTCATGTCTTTAATTTAGATTTAAATGACAATGTTTTCCTCTGCCTAAAATGCTGATGT
>NW_005188245.1:52459-54284 GCF_000239375.1 Pundamilia nyererei | reverse complement strand
AGAGACAGGATATTTCTAACTTTAGAGATGTTGCACAAATGGAAGAAAGTCACAGAGGAAACATGATCAGCGTCAATACTCAGTACAGATGTGGACACAGCATCTGTCAAAGTCTCTGCCTGTTAAAATCTTGGATATGAAGCTTTCATGGAGCCCAGCTTTGGTTCTCCTCTCTGTTATTTCAGGTAAACTGTGGCTGATCTGCTGCTAACTTCACAGAAACTCTGAATGTGACTGAGATCTTACCCGCTGAGTTTCCTGTGTTCTCCAGCAGCTTTCTGACTTGTTCCTGTCCTCCATCTTTGTTGTTGAACAGGTGAATTCTCCATGAAAACCTTTTTACAACATCTGGAAGTGAACTTGTTTTGTTCTGTAAAATATAATTGTCCAATGACATCTTCAGTTCATCTCCACCTGTGAAGAGCAGGTAACATTTCTCCAGCCTGTGAGGCCCGATCACTCTGCTCGCTGCATCCACGGCCCTGTGGTCCTCCACAGTGAACCGACCCAC
The DNA here is from genome assembly GCF_000239375.1 of Pundamilia nyererei. Taxonomy (NCBI): domain Eukaryota; kingdom Metazoa; phylum Chordata; class Actinopteri; order Cichliformes; family Cichlidae; genus Pundamilia; species Pundamilia nyererei. Next base: position 53,773 of record NW_005188245.1, on the reverse strand, counting down.
TCTGATCACCAGCAGGAAGAGAACAGGTCTGGAGTCCTGCAAGACATACTGACAGAAGGTCTGGACCTGCTGCTCTGATCTTAATATGTCTGGAGTGTCGATCACTGAGACCTGCCTCCCAAAAACAGTTCCTGATTCCACAGAAATGAGGCTGGTCACTGGTCTGAAGGACAGTTTGGACTCAAACACTTCTCGTCCTAGGATGGTGTTTCCTGAAGAACTTTTACCAGCTCCAGCTTTTCCCAAGAAGATGATGGAGAGATGATCCTCCATCAGAGACCTGCAGGAGATGGTGAATGGTAAATGGACTGATTCTTATATAGCGCTTTTCTACTCTCCTGGAGTACTCAAAGCCCTTTATTCACCCAATTACACACATTGACACAAGCACCGTTTTTGCGGCTTGTCAGTGCTTTCTAACAAACACTGTGGTGATTGTGGTGGTGCTATCACAGTACTTTAAGGTTTGGGCTTCACCATATTACTGTCATATTACTCTGTAGAAGTCTACCTGTTACGCTATACCACAGAGTACAGATAATAATTAAAGAGGCTTTGATAAAAGTACAAATATACAATAGCACAATACTCAAACAGCAGCTTAACAAGGTCCAAGTCACGTGTTTGGGAAGCTGGACATCCTGATGAGAAACAGGGTAGAGGCTACAAGAGCTCAAAGCTGGAGACCCAGAGGTGACAACACACTGGGACCAGCAGATGCTAGAAAAGGGCAGTGGAACTGAAGTATTGGTGAAATATACTGGTACTTCGCTTTTTACTACAAGCCTCATGTATCCAATCACACATACAGGAGCTGTTTTACTCCTACAGATGAGCACTTTATCACAAAGCAGTGCAGGTAGAGTGAAGCCTTCCCTCATGGAGAAGAAGGCTAGGAGCCAAAGCAGCACAGAGCTCTGTAAACTGAGGTACAGCATAACGTCCATCACCGAAGCTCTAGAAACTGGTTAACAAAGGCTCACAGCTCTGACAGGCTGGAGAGAAAAGAACTAATGGCCTGTTCTCCACAGATCCATCCACACTGTACTCTCAGCTACATGACAAGAAAACAGAATGAGGAATACTAGGAGCACATCTGGGAGCACGCATTCTCACACAACCCCAGCATCAAGTGCCTTATAGACCTAAAAACAGAGCACAGCCAGAACTCATCATCAGAGCATCACCGAGGCAGGCCTCCAACATCGAGTCTCTGGACAGAACCAGGACCTGACATGATGCACACCTACTGGCTGAGGAGCTATCCAGACTTGCTAACACAGGGCAGAACTCCTTTTTTTTTTTTTTTTTTTT
>NW_005188245.1:49197-50328 GCF_000239375.1 Pundamilia nyererei | reverse complement strand
GTTGCAGTGACGCGCCCGTGAGCTCCGCCGGCAGCCAGCTGTGCCTGAGTGACCGAGACAGGGCAGAACTCCTAATGACCACTGATTATTGCAACCAAACTGAGTAGGCACATGAGTCAACACATATGTCAGAGCAGAGCAGCAAAACAGAGTTACAGGAACACTAATGTGGGATAAAATAGGGCTGGGCGATATGGCCTAAGATCCATATCACGGTATAATTTGAAGCATGTGCGGTAAAGATATATATCGCGATATATTCTTTTCTTCTGTATAACGTATTTTACACACTATAAAGCACACGTAAAATCCTTTAATTTTCTCAAAAATCGACAGTGTGTCTTATCTATGGGTTCTGGTTGTGTTTACTGACCTCTAACCAATTTTATGTGGTACACAGTGTTCAAAAATCTGTCAAAAATGTTTTTGTACGACTTTGGTAAGCTATGAAGCCGCAGCGCTTGATGGATTGTCGGAGCATTACGGCTATCGTAGTCAGGAGCCTCACGGAGTGATCTGGGTCCTAAACTCCGTCCGTTTCAGGTCCCAAAGTCACACAATCACTGCAGCATCACTGAGAGTTAAGAACTGTCTAAATTCTTTAATCTTTAATAAAATGATCAGTGTTGCTGCTTTACCAGGTGTAACTATGAAGTTTAACATCCAGGCATCCATAAAACAGAATTTATTAAATTTAACAGAGTTAGAAGTTAGCAGGAAGTTAGCGGAAGTTAGCTCGCTAGTTTCACTAGTTACCTAAGCATGATATAGCATGTTCTGACTGAGAGATTTCTGAAAAAAATCAAACGTACAGCTCTGTTGTCACTTCCAACATGAATGAAGACAGAAAACTAGTAGGGCTGCTCGATTATGGCAAAAATGATAATCATGATTATTTTCACTGAAATTGAGATCTCGATTATTTGACGATATTTATTTAACCCTTTAAGATAGGGCTGTCAAACTCAAACACACAGTGGGCCAAAATTCAAAACTGGAACAAAGTCGCGGGCTAACGTTAATATTTATTGAAATATATTTATTCCTCCAGATTTAAGAATGAATCTTTTCTTATGGACTCAAAGAAGTTTTGCTGAAAAACTGAATATGGAACAAGCAAAGCTTAATACT
>NW_005188245.1:35863-48412 GCF_000239375.1 Pundamilia nyererei | reverse complement strand
ATAAGTTTTTACTATTTCTTTTCCATATGGGCAGTATAGGCTTTTAAGGCCTACAAGTAAAAAACTACATTTTCCGCAAAATTGACGTCACTTCCGGTTTTGGCCAGGAAATGGCGGACATGCGATAGTTCGCGCTGACGTCTGTTTCAGTGTGGGAAGTGTTACGAACAGCTGATCGGATCGGCAAAGCCTGTTTCTGGAATATTATGTTTTTGTTCCTGCAAGAGCTTTTTATGCAGTTTTTGCAAAGCTTTATGTGAAAGGAAACTGTGACCGAGGACAAGCTGATGCATCAGATGTAAGTACAACTCCTCTGGGTTATTGGGCTAGCTTACACGGTTCCGGTTCTACAGGGATTTAAAAATAGTTACACAAAACGGTGCGTGCTGCTCTGACCGGATTTAAAGGATTAACAATGACTTTAAAAAATAATATAAAATAGTGTGCAACACCACTGAAGTTTTTTTACCTCTCTTTTCAACGGCAGTCACTCTCCTCTCCAAATAACTTCTGCTCAGCTTTCCGAGCTTCCCTCGGGTCCTCTTAATCAGCGGTCTCCAACCTTTTTTGCGCCACAGACCGGTTTATGCCCGACAATATTTTCACGGACCGGCCTTTGAGGTGTCGCGGATAAATGAGGGAGGGGCTAATAATCGGCTCAGTCATTTTTAATGATCGTTGAAAGCCCAGATCGTAATCGTGATTAAAATTTGATTAATTGAGCAGCCCTACTTTGTAGGGTTACTAAAGTTGGGCTAGGTGGTAGATAATGTTGTGCTACTTTAGCAAAACAGCTAGGTTAGCATAACATTAGCACAGTGAAGTTGAAGGATGGCTGCTAACTTTTTTCCACTCGATAAAAGTTAACGTGGGGGTTCCTGATAGTTAGAGACAAATGCAATCACATGGCAGGATGCTGTAAACGGACCAAACTTCAGTCAGGAGAACAACTGAGATAATCCATCCACAATACGAGGTTAGTCATTAATATACTGCTACAACATGGGAACAGAGCAGCTGCCAGAGAATTCAGCAGTAATGAATCAATGGTACAGAAGTGGAGGAAGCGTCGTTTTTGGCTTTCCCCATATTTCAAAAGTGCCTCGTCTCTTTGCTGTGACTGTCGCCCGGCATAATTTGCAGATGATGTTGTTTGCAGCCGCTGCGATGCTTTCGACCAAAACAGACGAAGCTTGATGACACCATCAACATGCGCTATCACGGTATAGCTGTATAGTCAAAATCTCAACCGTTGGCCAAATATCATTTCTACCGTATACCGTTTATACTGCCCACCCCTAGGATAAACAAACATCAAACATGCCACCTGTAAATGTTTCCTTAATATAACGTCTGCAATATGTATACAACTCATACCACAGTCAAATTATAGAACCACTGACACACTGATTGTGCTATCATTAATACCAATAATAATAGTAACACACCTACCATCCCCACCCTTCCAATGGCCCCTAACATCCAGCTAACAAACTGATGACCCCTCATCAACCTTAGAGTGTGAGGAGTTGGTGTACATGCACTCATCAAACAGATGTTATCTATGTAAACATCTGGCACATCAGTAACCAGTATAGATGATTACATCCACGCACAGTGCACACAGTATTTCACAGGTGTTCTCTTATTTTACAGTAGCATCAACGAGCTGATCACGTGCACATCTCCACAGACGTAAGTGGGACCTGCAGACTGCTGTGGGCTGTGAGCGTGGTTATTACCCCACAGTGTTTACTTCCACTTCGTGTTCTTTCAACAACTTTACTGAGGTGAACACACTCAACAGAAATATCTGGTAACGTGACCCACACGTACCTCACTGCGAACGCGCGTGTCCTTGGAGGCCTCGCGGAGCCTCGGACATGCGCAGATATGTACACCTGAAGACGAACATCTGCAGCTTCTGTCTGTGGGTTTGTCTGCCGATCACGCCTGAGCCCCGCTGGTCCCCGTGGTCGCGCTGACAGCTGGACCTGTCCAGGTGAAGATGCTTCCACCGACACGCAGACACAACAGCACAGAGACCCGGAAACACATCTGAACTTTTCAGGCCGTTTCCTCTTCTTTGTGGCTCCGTCCCCTTCACCGTGAGGCGCGAACTGCTGACACCGGAAACAGGACGGCTCTTCAGAATAAAAGCCCCGGAGGCATTAGTCTTTGACTGGGAAACATTTTTTATATCTGAATCAGTTTATTTTAATCCCCATCTCTAAACACGGGAAAGTTTTAACACAGCATGATTCACCTCAGCTTTAGTTTCCATCAGCGCAGAGGACTCCACCCCTTTAAAGGTTGTGTTACTGAACCCAGGCGATGTAAAGGTGTTTAGTCTGACAGTGTACCCGAGCAGGTAATTATTCAATGCTTCCTGGGTTCAGTCATCACTCACAGATAAGAACATGAAGCTTGGATCTTTCCCCAGGAATGAAACCGAACCTTCCTGTGGTCCAGACTCCACCGTTTCCTTATCACTGTGATTTTATTTTGAAGGTGATACCGGAAAGGGCGGCATTGTGACTACGTTACTAAGCGAAGTTCAGAGTAGGTGCGATGGCCTCAGAGGAACAGCCCGGTGAGTGTGTGTGGAAATTATGTTTATTAAAGCTAATGCGATCTTTGTTCTCCGTCTGCGCTTCTCAAAGTCATCAAACTGTCTGAACAAAGAGGAAACTTCATTAATATAAACGTGTGTGCGCGCGCGCAGTTTACTGCTAAATTTTAGGTGAAAAACGCCGTTTGAGCGGGTTTTTCGTGCGTGACGCAGTTTTTATTTCAGTTACTTTCACTTTCGTGTAATAGATTACTGTGTGTGTGCAGGAGCAGCAGGAGGGAGGGCGAGGAGAAGTAGTAAGGACGAGCCTCCAACAGGTGTGGTCTCTGCTTCCTGTTTGTTCACTTTAACGTTTCATCTTTCAGTAAACTTTAACATTTAGGTCCCGGAGGAAACAGGAAACAAACACGAACGACCTCTGACTAACACATGATAAAGAAGAGCTGACAGGAGAGGAGGTGAAAGATGGAAGCTCCGCATGAGTGTGAGCTGGTCACGTGATTCTGTAGGTTTGTTCATATTGAAGTGAAGGTGGTCGTGCTCCCTCACAGCAGCACCTGTCAGCTCTCAGTCAGAACAGAAAAGCACTTTGGTCATGTGATATTTAAAAATCAGATAATGTTGTAGTTTTGTAAGTTCTTTGTAGATCAGCCTGGAATGCCCTGCACATGTAATCTGACCTATGACCTCTGTGTGTCTGCATTCAGTGTCTGATTTCAGGCTGGTTCTGGTTGGGAAGACTGGAGCAGGAAAGAGTTCCAGTGGAAACACCATACTGGGAAGAGAGGCCTTCAGAGCTGCTTCCAGTCACTCCTCAGGTATCTCTCTCTCACACACACACACACACACACACACACACACACACACACACACACACACAAAGTTGGTGAGGATGTAACATCCTGGACAGGGAGGAATGCTGGTTTGAGGGCGGAGTCGAGGAGGCCATTTACATGAAAATGGAAAGACCATCTCTGAATGGAGGAGGGGCCTAAGGGTACATCTGTCACCATCTTACATGCTGTGATTGCAGCCATTCCCCAGCTCTCTGTGAGGTGGGGAATGGCCCACTGATCAGTGGCCATGAGTCCACTGATCAGTGGCCATGAGTCCCAGCCTGAAGACGTCACCTGATGATGACGAAACGTTTCTCCCACTGAAAACGTCCTGATGAACAAAATCAAACTTTGGGATAAAACACATATTCACAGCACGGGTGAAACGTTTTCAGGAAACTTAAAGAAGACTCTTTCCTTTCCAAACTTCTTAGACTGAAGTCTCTGTAACGATTAAAGCACCAGACTGAGCATTCAGTCTGTGTCAAGTATGAGATTCATATTCACATTCCAGCCTCTGTGCATCTGTGCATCCTCCTTCATGTTCAGGTGAAGGCTGTGTTCATATTTGATCTAAATTCAGATGAACTGATCTGTTTCCTCCTCTTCAGTGACTGCTGAATGCTCCAAGCAGCAGGAAAGGGTGTTTAAGAAGATGGTCTCTGTGGTTGACACTCCCGGCCTCTTTGACACCTTCCTGCCTGAAGACGCCGTGAAGAGGGAGATCTCCAAATGCATCAACATGTCGGCCCCGGGGCCCCACGCCATCCTGCTGGTCATCAACGTGGGACCCTTCTCAGCAGAGGAACGAGACGCTGTGAAGAAGGTGGAGGAGATCTTTGGAGAGGGTGCCTGGAAGTACACCATCATCCTCTTCACTCACGGAGACAAAGTCGGAGCAGACTTTGACGAGTTCATAACGAAGGAGTCAGGACCTGAGCTGCAGGAGGTCCTGCAGAAGGCTGGAAACAGATACCACATCTTCAACAATCTCAAAGCCAACGACCGCCGCCAAGTCCTGAATCTGCTGAAGAAGGTGGATAAGATGGTGGCTGACAACGGAGGAGAGTTTTACTCCAACTACACCTACATGCAGGTGGAGGAGATGCTGAAACAGAGCGAGTCAGAGCTCAGAGTGTTCTTCAAGAAGAAGATGGAGGAGGAAATTAAAGCTGTTGAGTCAGAGTACAAGAAGAAACTGATGGAGGCTCAGGAAGAGAAAGAGCAGGAAGTGGAGGAGTTGAGGCGGTATTATCAAGCTTTAGAGAGCGGAGTCCGTCAGGTCGTGGAGCAGGTGGCCAGAGTAGACTGTTTTGATGAAATCCTCACCAAGTTTCACGAGACCCTGAAGATAAACTGAGCTGACATCTTCAGTTATGTAGCTCTGTGTTTCAAATTAAACTCATGTTATTGTAGCCATTGCACTCTGTTTACAACAGAGTCTGTTTTTATTAACAAGTCATTTATAGATGTTTCTATCAGGATCAACCTGATTCAGCTCAGTCCTCCAAACCCAATTCAGTCAGCACACTAGGGCTGTGCGATATGACCAAAATCTCATGTCCCGATATCAGACATCTATCGTCCGATAACGATATAAATCACAAAAATGTAACATTTTCTGTAAATTCTGTGAATCTCGGGCAGCTCGACTTGCCTGAAGTGTTCTCAGATGTGCGTCGTGTAGCTGGAGTCGAGTGTTTTATCCGATGCATGAAACGAAACATTTTTAGACATAAGCTGTAACGGCGCCGTTTTCTTTGTGAGTATTTATCACACGGCGTGCTGCGGGGAAAAGCCTGTTCTAACGTTTGAGTCTAAGCTTTATTTTTTAGCACCTGGCAGCTCTTTTTTACTTCTCATCTGTAAATAATCTGCATCTTTCACGTGATTCAGTTTATTTTGAAAAGTCTCAACAGGATCTTGACCTTTTATTGTGAAAAGTTTATGTGGAACATAAACAAGCGGACACGCGATGGTGTTACCGTCGTTGTTGCTAACGACGACGCATGAAAACAGGCGCTTGTCCGTCTGTAGTGTGGTTACATTAAATATAAGAGAAAGAGAGAACTGTAAGAACTTAATAATAACTACAGTGACCATCAGAACCATGAATATTGCCGTAAACAGTTTATTTTGCGACACCACGAAACAAACGATAGCGTAAAATGAAACGATAGACATTTTTATATCGTCATCCGATAAATATCGTTATATCAACAGCACTAATGCACAGTAATTACTGATCACACTCACAGCCCTCTCCACCTGCACTGGTTCAGAGACTCAAACTGAAGACTTTGGGTGGTGCTGTTCCAGAAGCTTCCATCAGCTTCTTGGGTCATGACTTTCCTTGTGCAGCCGATGGTGATGTTTACCAGGAGAGCTTGTGAGATCTTCAGGATTCATGGGCTGGAACTGGAACTGCTGTTGTAGCTGTATGAAGCACAAATAACCTGTAGTTTAAATCTCAGTCAGTAATGGACAGGATACAGGATGGGAGCATAAATCAGAGTATCATCTGCATGTTCAGTCTGTTCCACATAGAGTCATCATGTTAACCAAATGTAACTAAAGTGTAGCTGGAACCATGGTTCTTAAAAAGCTTTAAAATCAACAGAATCAAAAAATGTTTTACTGAATCAAATCTGTAAGCAAATGTAGTTTCATCACATCACCGTGAGTGTGACGTTATAATATCTTCATCCAGCAGACTGTTAAAAAGAAATGGATCATGTGGTGTATAGAATAGATTAGGCATTTTATTGTCACTTAGAACATACAGTTAGAAATTTTGGTGCATTTACTCACCATCAGAGTGTACATACATGTAAATACATCTAAAGGGATGAAATATAAGAATACATGTGTGTGTAGGTGTGTGTGTGTATGTCTTCTTTTTTCATTTTTTTCCTCATGTATATACACCTATGAGAAAAAACTGTACAGAATATTATAAAAATAAGAGTGGTAGCAGCAGAAACATGGTGTACAGAACTGCACTGCCCTAAATATACATACAATTGCATATTAATGAAGAGTGAACTGAGCTCCCAGCCCACTGTTCCTTCAGTGGGCTGGTTTCAGTCACTGTGCAAATGTACTGGTTATAAGATTGGAAACCTGCAGTCAGCTGAGACTGAAGACGTCACCTGATGATGACGAAACGTTTCTCCCAGTGAAAACATCCTGATGAACAGAATTGAGTTTTTGGAATGTTATTGATTGATCAACAGCCCTTTGACTGGTCTCTTCATATATGACCTCATGCAGGTCAGAGGTGTGTTGATTATCTGACGTGATAAGTCATGTGACTGTGTGCTGGAGTCTTCTTTAATATCTACTTGTATTAAAAGACTGTATTTTACTGTAAAATAAACTTTTGACATTGTTTTGGACTCTGTGTGATGGAGTCATGACAGGGACCTGATGGAAAATCTCATTTGTCCAGTGTTTTCACTTTTAAACACTGGGTAGCTAGCTCTATATTGGTGAGGAAAAGGTTGTATTTTTGTAACTTTCACTTTCTGTTTTTATATTATTTTGACTTTGATCCACTAAATTTAGGATCTAAATCTTAGGTTAGGTTCAGGGTTAGAGTGCACAATCGTGTTAAAAAAAAGAACTTCATCTGACAAACATGAACCAATCACCTCAACCTTTGACCTTGAAGATTCAAATAATGAAACCTTATGTTTTATTGTTATTACTCGTATGATTGAAGCAGAGCTGGCTGAAATCTTTGGCTAACGTACTTGACATTTTTGGATATATACGTACAGTCCATGATATTACGGTGTTATTGGGACATCATAGCGCTCTGTATTAAAAAAATAGAGAGTATGTTGTACATCTGTCTCCATGCCCTTTATATTTTACTCAGTATGGTTTCTTAAAATTTCCACCATTAAATAAAAGCATGGACACACGTCATGTTTGTCTCAAACTCAGTGTCAGTAAACAGTCACAGGCCTCAGGTACTTTTTAATGTCTCATTTCTTAGTTCACGTGATAATGCTGTAGTCATTTCTTCACCAAGTATTTGTGATGATTTTTTTTAACAACAAGGTTCTATCCATTAGGGCTCTCGTCTCATTGTCTGCTGCCTCAGTCAGTCTTTCTCCTGTGTGCTCAGCTGTCTTAGAGCAGTTTGATCCCGCCTCCCTTAATGACTTGACTGTGGTAGTTCATAATCTAAGATCATCACACTGCCCCTCTGATTGTCTCCCCCTAAGCTTGCTTAAAAACACTTTAATACTGTTGGGCTTTCTATTAATTCATTAATTAATATTAATTAACACGTCCCTTGCTACAGGCTGCGTCCCATCATGCTTTAAACAGGCTAAACCAGCCTCTTCTTAAAAAACATAACCTGGATGCAACTGTTCTGTCCAACTACAGGCCAATCCAAAAGTTCCTGTTCTGTCGAAAGTTTTGGAGAAAGTCTACCTACAGTTGCAGGCCCACCTTGATTATAACATCTCTGAAAAATGTTAATCTGACTTTACAACACTACATAGCACTGAGACGGCACCTGTAAGGATTTTTAATAATATTCTTTTAACTCTGGACTCTGGCAGCCCTGCTGCCCTTTCATTGTTGGACTTGTCAGCAGCTTTTGACACGGTTGACCACGACATCCTGTTATCACAGCTAGAATTTCATGCTGGCCTAAAAAAGAAAAAAAATTGTAGAATTCACCATGAAAAATAAACTGTAAATGTAGAACACAAAACCATAAATTTCACAATAAATAATTACCTTATATTTTTCAGTAAATGGCTATGAATTTAAAAATAAATTGTAAAATTGTTTATGGGTAATTCATGTGAAAATAACAGTTTTAACACTTCGTTAAATATAGAGAGTCTGTATAAAATAATACAGTATCATAGTAAAAAGTTGAATATTACTGTGAAATTCTGGCAGCTGTGGTTGCCAGAATTTCACTGTGGAAAATACAGTGATAATGTAGAATATATAACGGTTTACTTTGTTGAGAAATGTACAATATGAAGCACCTTGAGGCGACTTTTGTTGTGATTTGGTGCTATATAAATAAAATTGAATTGAATTAAAATTCAGTGAACTTTGGTTTTTGCAGAATTACATTGAAATAAAACAAATATAATTTAAACCTGTTAAAATACAATTCAAATGAGCTTGATTACCGTCTCCTATTGACAAAGCACAGAAGAGCTGCATAATACAAAACATGTCTTTTTATTCAAAAGTTCATATTTGCAGTAAATTACTGGCAGCTGTTGCAGCCAGAATGTCGTCTAAAAAATTAAGCTGCAACAAATGAGGCAATAAACATAACAGGCATAGTTTGCTAGAAACATGAACAAAAACCAGCAGAGACGATGATTCAATTAAACCGTTAATATCAAATAATCTAATTAATGACTAAAGAGGCACTGATCTAATGAATATCAAACTTAATCCAACCAAAAACTAATAAGTACATAATAAAGAGTCAAACATGATGTTTATTATTAATACTGGAAACAGAGACCAGCGATCACAGACGAGTTCACGTGAAGGAGTTACCGATCAAAGCCGACAGACATCTTATTTTACTGGTTTGATTCATGACAACAGACATGACCCAAAGATTTCATCTGTCACCGTTAAATCCAGTGGAAACGACGCCTCACAAAGAGCGCGCTCAGACACAGGACACGCCAGCACACGCTCAGCAGAGAGGGAGGAGTCCTCGCGGCGAGCGCATGCTCGACATCGTTCTTCGAACAGGAAGTGTCCTCCGAGTCACCTGACCTCAGTTTGTCCCAGCTCCAGTGGCGTCCATCGTTCTCTCTGATGATGTCGTCTACGAGGCGGAGAAAGCGCTCCACCTGCGCCCGCTCTCCTGAGCGAGTGTTGTCCAGCACGCAGTGTCGCCCCCGGCAGCGGGACACCAGGTCTGACACGCGGCGGCTCGACCTGATCGCGTCCTGCAGACGGCGTTCTCCCAGAGCGTCTCCGTGAGTGAACAGCACAGCGGCGTGTCGGGATGCCACGCCCTCCAACAGCTCGGTCAGGAGGGCGAGCGCCCGTGAGTCTGCGGCTGAGAGCTGGCCAATTTTCACCACCACCGCCACCACATGAGGTCCCGGACCGGCGAGCTGGGCGGCGCTCTCGACGTCGCGAAGCAGCTGCTCCCGGGTCAGACCTTCACCCGTGAGTCCCGCCGAGTCCACCACGAAGACCCGCCCCCCCTCTGCTTCGGCGCACATGTGTCCTCTCCCGCCTCCGTGGAAGTCGCAGTCCACCTCGAAGTGGCGGCGGCCCAGCACAGAGTTCCCAGCAGAACTCTTCCCGCCTCCAGGAGGACCGATAAGAAGGATCCTCCTGACCTCTGACCCCACACACTCAGCTGCAGGACACAGACACAAACATGTGACCATCTTCAGTGTACAGTCTGTGTGAGCGTGCAGTTCCTGTCTTACCTGGTGGGCAGTGAAGAAGCCCCGCCTTCAGCAGCAGCTCTCGGACCTGCTCTCTTCCTGCGTCCTCGTTGTTGAACAGGTGAAACCTCCCGGAGAACCTCGCCACCACACCAGGGAGCGGACTCTGCCGGTCCTGGTAGATGAAGTCGTGCAGTGACGTGTTCTTCAGGGCATCTCCACCCGTGAAGAGCAGGTAACAGCGGCTGAAGCCCCGCCCTCCCACCGCTGCGAGCCCCGCCTCCACGCCACGTTCCTGCTCGGCAGTGAATCGGTCCGTTTTAACCACCAGCAGGAACAGGTGAGAGCCGGGGGACTCAAGCACGTGCCGACAGCACCTCCCGACGGGCTCCTCTCGTCCCAGTATTCCCGGAGTGTCGATGACGAGGATCACCTTCCCGAACACTCGCCCCGCCTCCTCTCTGATCTCGCTCTCTCCCGCCTTGAAGGACGTCTTTGACTCAAATGCCGCTCGGCCCAAAATCGTGTTTCCTGAAGCGCTTTTACCCACGCCACAGTTCCCCAGGAGGACCACAGTCAGGTCTGGACCTGGATCAGGACCTGGAACTGGATCCAATAGATCCATGTGTGAACACGAGCCCAGGTGAGTCCAAACTGAGCGCGTGCAGGAGCCTCCAGCAACAAAGTGATGGATTCAGGAACATGAGTGTGAACACACACCTGCTTCAGTCTGACAGGAAGCTCCTCACACACCTGAACAGGTGTGCATGCAGTGTGTGTGTCACACTCAGCAGGATAAAACAGCTCAGAGAACCGCGGAGACCTGACGAAGGCACACCGGAAGTTACTGAGGAGTGCTCTTTACTTTCGAAACCAGATGACGCCTTCAAAATAAAGGCACCGGGACACTCTGCGTGCCGTGTGCGTCACGTGTAGCAGATCATCGACGTGTTTTTGTCAGTAATAATGACGAGTCGTGTTATTAGTGCTGAAAGAAATGTAAACGACGATTGTCCGGGTGCAGCCTTCAGACTGGAGCTCTTATTATGAAGGACGTGAGCGGAAGTTGTGTTAAACTGTTAAACATGCAGAGCCTTCGGTTTTTTTTGGGGGGGGGTGTTTATTTAATTTGCACAAAATATAATGTACAACAATTATGGCAATCTCTACAAAGATTCTATTTTTCCAACATGAAATAGTATCAGAACAGGCTGAATTCCAACATATCGAAGAAAGATAATGAACAGGAAGTATAAATAACAACAAAAAAATTAATTAATTAAAAAAACAAACAAACAAAAAAACAAACCTCAAACAGAATCGAAGTAAACAAGCAAACAAACAAACAAAAAAGAGATAATTAAAAGACATAAAATAAGTTATACCTTAGGGGTTTTCTAGCAGATCTAGTTCAACAATTATATGATTCAGATCCAGAACTTGTTTTTGTCCATAAACTTTACAGATGAGAGGAAGAGGCAGAGTTCTTTGAAAAGGTGTTTTTATTGTATAGGGGGATTTTAAACTGTAACTCTGGTTGTGTCTGTTTTAGTGGTGCAACGGATCAAAAATCTCACGGTTCAGATATATGGTTCAGGTACAAAAATAATAACACTAGCACTAACCCAGACAGTGAAGTAATCTATTAAGGGAAAGAAGCTTTTGAAATCCACAAGGTACTACGTGAAGAAATAATTGTCTCTGAACTATTAATCATGAGCCACTCTAATGTGAACCAAGGTCAGAAAGATCTGTAAGTCTGCAAAGGTTTATTTATAAGAATCTGACGACTCTTGATGATCACCAAGAGCTGTGATGACTCACTGCACTAAATTGAATCTTGTATAGTGAGAGAAACATTTCAGAAACAACACCAGCATTAAAGTCAAACATGATGCTGTTACTGTAATGGTCCACAGTTCCTTTACTAGTTCAGGACCCGCATCAAGCCATCAGGTCCTGAGCTTAAGTATAATCACACGTGGGATTCACAGCAGGAAAGGGATCTGAAGCACACAAGGAAGTCCAACTCTGAATGAAACAAAACTGTTGGTGTAGAGTAATCAGAGTCTGGAGTTAAATGAAATTGAGATATTTGAAATGACTTGAAAACCCTATGTTGGGCCTTGATTAAAACAATTCTGACAGTAGAGTGGACCAAAATTCCCCCCAGTGATGTCGACCAGTCATTACTAGTGGTGCAACGGATCAAAAATCTCACGGTTCAGATCGGATCACGGTTTTAAGTGACGGATCGGATCAATTTTCCGATCATTAAAAATAGAAAAAAAAAGACAAAAATTCTACTCGCCATTTACTTATTTAAGTATTTTTTGCCTATTAAAAAACATTCAACTGAAGACTCATTCCACGCACTCATATAAAAACAAATTAAGGTTCAATATGGACATTATGGACCATGCTGGGCAGCCTCTGCATCCTCTGCACATGGCCATAAACAACCAGAGGAGTCTGTTCAGTGACAGGTTGCTTCTCCTAAAGTGAAGGACCAGCAGACTTAAAAACTCCTTTGTCCCAGACAGTTTAACTGCTCGCTGGAGGGGAGAGGGAGGGGAAACGGGGACAAAGGAGGGGAGAACAAGTAGCTGTAGTGCCTTTTCACTGTGCAATAGTTTTTGTTAATATCCAACGGTGTAATAGACTCACAATACTTGAAATGTGCCGTTCCCTTGTATTCTTATTCCTATTTATTCTATTTATCCCTTTTGTA
>NW_005188245.1:32717-34665 GCF_000239375.1 Pundamilia nyererei | reverse complement strand
TTATCAGGTGGCAATATGTCCTAGTGCAGTCAGAGGGGAGGAGCCAGGGCCAAAGCTGAGGCAAAGCAAGCACAGAATACTAATTTTAATCTGAGGATAAAACTCCGGTACTGAGGCTGAAAGAAGCTTCAGTGCTCTCAGAAGACTAAAAACATGGCTAAGGTCAACAATGACTCAAACGAGATGAAACAATGCTGCTGTGTGTCCACCAGGAGAGACTGGACAGTATAGATGGAAAACCAATATGCCAGCAGCAGTTTATCTCTGTTAGTGAGAGGAGCAGGCATGTGTTTGGCTGCTTCACATAGTGGACATTGAGTTGTTGTGTGGGACATGTAGTCCATGTTTAGAATAAGAGATCCCAGCTCACTGAGTTGATCGGGGCAATAGTGCCTAAAATGTTGCAGAATTTTGCTGAGAGATCTTTTACTTTGTGGTCATCTGAGATGGACAAAACCACCAGGTCATTCAGTGTTCCCTTAGTGCTAATGTATCAGAGATGTTGGTGTAACTGAAGTAATGATGTTAAGTCCTTAAAGTCATATTCTGTTATTGTCATGACTGTATTTGAAGCTATTTTTATGTTTGTATGATACCTGATTTATATGGATTATGGCTGAAGTAAACTAAAGCCTGAAATACTTAGTCACTCATTTGTTTAATAGTAATTTAACATTATATAATTTACATGTAAAAGTATGAATTGTAATTTTAAATGGTTTAAAAGCATGTAGAATAGCATATGTAGGCAAGTATATTTCTCCTTTTTTATCAAGAAGCAAAGACGAAAAGGAAAAAAAAAGAAACCGGGCAGGGTTCGGTGGTTGACTCGTCCGTCCCCACCAATGCCAAAACCAAATCTACGCCCTTGATGTGTATATTTGGTATATTTCTGCTCACATTCTGCAACTTCTGTCGGTGCTGTGCTACTGGAAACTGAATTTCAGTTTGAACCCACCCGAGGGATAAATAAAGTTTCATCTAATCTAATGTAATCTATAGGGCAGTGCAGGGCTTTGTATCGACCACTCCGCTGTGATATAACGAGCGGTCATGGTCACGTGGCTTTCCGTTGCCCTGGAGCTCCACCCATTTGTAGTTAGAGCAACAGAAGATGCCTGGGACAGTTCAGCCATAACTTTAAACCTTCCATGCTTGGAGCGATCTTGCCACTGAAGTGGACGCGCAACGAGATATCACAGCGTGGCTCAAGCACGTTCATCATAGTTTAAACCGCTTGTTTTGCACAACGGAATACGGCCTCCTGTCTGCAGCTAACACCCCAGTAGCTTTTGTAATAGCTTTAGCCCGGTTGGACTGGGCAGCAAAGGGCTGCTTAAATGCCGCAAACTCCTCTGCTCCACTACTTGGACCACTAGCGCTGACCATAACTACCGCTTGACAGACTGACCACGTGCACCACACACATACTTCTTTCTTCTTTTTTGAATCTTCGGATCACGTGCGTACCGAACGTGGGATCGGTTCAGATTTCGGATCAACCGTGATCCGTTGCACCACTAGTCTGTTTCCATGGAAATAAATGGTGTGTTTAAGGCCAACTTAGTGTCTGTGCGCTGAGCGCTGACCCACTCACTCCCCTTCTACTTGTATGTGAACGCACTTTGAGGTGCAGATTTAGATCCACCACTTTTAGCGGCTCCACTAACACTGAAGCCTCACACAGGAAGTCATTTCCATGAGCCGTTTATTTACTTTCCGGCTCTTTGAAGCTTTGCTGCCAAACATGGAGGAAAAGTTTTATGTGCAGCTGTCTGCAGCATGTATAAACTGATATTAATCTTTAACAGGGCTGTCAGAGCTGAGAGCAAACAAAAGAACTGCTGTATAATGCCGTCCACCCACTCAGTTTAGTTGGTCACATGACTGCATCATATGACTAAAATGCGTCGTTGTTTCCACAGGGCTCAGTTTCTGCAGATTGCAA
>NW_005188245.1:29902-30968 GCF_000239375.1 Pundamilia nyererei | reverse complement strand
CGTATGGTACTCGGTCGTTTGTTAATTACCCCTTGGGGATAAATAAAATCTTCTGATTCTGATAATCAGTGTTTGAGCAGCTATGATATCAGGGACAATCTAGACATGTGTGACAATACTGAACATGTCACATGACACACCTAAACATCATGTGATCCACTCTCAGTCTGCACTTTCATTCATGACTTCAACAGGTTGGAATGAGCTTTGAAGAAACATCAGTTTAGTGCTGAAATATTCAAACGCTGCAGGAAGAAGAACAACAAAGTGGTGACACGCGTTTGTGTTTCAAACAGGAAAACCAGCAGAAATAAATCATCTCTGGACAACCTGAGAGAGATGGGGAAGTTTCCGAGGTGCGCCTGAATGCAGCACACATAGTTTCTGATGTCCGTGGTTGTAAACGTGTCCTCAAACGCCGCTCTGACTCTTTCCTTCCTGCTCAAAGTTCCTCTTTTCTGAAACTGGTGTTTGTGCCTGATGCTGATCGTCTCCGTGTGGAGCTCCGTGTGAAGGTAACGTTAGCAGTGTGTAATGTTTCCTGGCTAACATCAGCTGTGTGCAGCTCACCTCCAGCACAAATCTGCCGCTCCATAGTTCACGGTAACGGACTCACGAGGCCGACCGTTAACCGCTCTCCTGCTATTTTGTCTGTGTAAATTATTATTACTACTTTACATCATTGATAGCCTATTTGTAAAAGATGTCTGTTCATGGTTTAGTTTGTTTCAAACTCTGTAGTTGGACAGTTTTATTTTTGGAAATTCCTTGCTGGAGGTTTCTATAGAAGAAGGTTTCTATAGAAGAAGGTTTCTATAGAAGAAGGTTTCTATAGAAGAAGGTTTCTATAGAAGAAGGTTTCTATAGAAGAAGGTTTCTATAGAGGTTTTGCACTTGACACTCGCCATTTTGGACGTGATGAGTACAGGGTGGGCCATGTACATGGATACACCGTAATAACATGGGGATGGTTGGTAATATTAACCCTTTAAGTCCTAAGATAAGATAACCTTTATTAGTCCCACACGTGGGAAATCACAGCAGGAAGTGGACAGTGCAAAAGTTA
>NW_005188245.1:5160-6509 GCF_000239375.1 Pundamilia nyererei | reverse complement strand
GCCTGGGGGATGCTAGTGTTAACTCCTCTCTGGAGGGGAGAGCGAGGGGAAACAGGAGGACAAGGGAGGGCGGAACAACTAAACTGTAGTGCCTCTTCACTTCACTGTGCAATACTTTTTGTTAATAGTCAACGGTGCAATAGACTTCAATATTTGAAATGTGCAATTTCCCTTGTATTCTTATTTCTATTTATTCTACTTCCCTTTCGTGTGCTTTATTTATATTTGTCTAGTCAGTCAGCTCCCAGTTTGAGTTCATGAGACAGACACCCTCTCTACTTTGAAGATCAGCTTCAAACTTTCCTTTTTGATAAAGCTTATAGTTCGAGCTGGATCAGGTGACCCTGAACCATCCCCTAGTTATGCTGCTATAGACTCAGGCTGTTGGTGGACTTCCCATGATGCTCTGCTTTCTTCTCCACTCCCCTCTTTTCACTCCTGATGTCACTACAGCATGTCCTTAACTTTTGTCTTGTCTTTCCTTAGTTAGTGTTTTGTTCTTGTCTCTCTGAGCTCATCTCTTCTCTTTCCCCTCACCCTGCAACCAGTCATGGTAGATGCTCCTCCTGGAGCCTGTTTTCACTGGGAGGATCTTTGTGTCAAAGGGAGTTCTTCTTCCCACCATAAAGAGAAAATGATTTTTGACCGGTGGATTGTTATTTTGTGTTTCTGCAGTCTGTCAGGCTGTCTGATCACAGAGGAAGGCTGTACTTCTCTGGCCTCAGCTCTGAGCTCCAACCCCTCCCATCTGAGAGAACTGGACCTGAGCTACAATCATCCTGGAGACTCAGGAATGAAACTGCTGTCGGCTGGACTGAAGGATCCAGGCTGGAGACTGGACACTCTCAGGTATGGAGAGAATGGCTGTGTCCCAATTTAGCGACCGCACGCTTCGAGTACGCATTTTGAGACTTATTACGTCACAGCAACGCGACGATGGCTGTCCCAATTCGAAGTGTACTTCAAATGCTCCGTCAAATTCCCCAAATACCAAGCGTGGTCCGGTGCACGCTTCGTGGTCCCACAATTCATAGTGCGGCGGTGGGTGTGAATAATTTCACCGCAAAATACTGCAGACAGCAGAAGCGGAGTATTGAACAGTGAACTGTCAAAAGTAAGTACTGCATATTAAGTCACTTATGTGTGAATGTTTATAATGAAGAACATTAAAACATTACTGTTGGCCACATGTCAGCAAAGTAATGTGACGTTAAGGATGTTTGCGCTTTCAGCGTTAACTTGGTTTTAGAGCAGGGGTGGGTAACTCCAGGCCTCGAGGGCCGGTGTCCCTGCAGGTTTTAGATGTGTCCTTGAACCAACACAGCTGATTTAAATGGCTAAATTAGCTC
>NW_005188245.1:0-3121 GCF_000239375.1 Pundamilia nyererei | reverse complement strand
TCTGAAAACGTCCAGATGAACAGAATCAACCTTTTGGGATCAGCCAGCAATGCAGCATCATTGTTGTTCAGCTTCAGAGGTTTGCAGGAATGAACTGATGACCAGAAACAGCTGCAAAGTCCAAGAAAATACCAGCTGGAGTTCAGCTGCATTTGAAGAAGTCAAAGAAAAGTAACGAGGACAAAGGGCGATGCTTTTGTGGGATTATAATATTACCTTATGCCATGTTATGTAGGACTGTTGTTAATTTCTCCTCTTGGGACCTTTTCTGCATCCCCATTTGTTATGATTTCACTCATAAAGGTCGTGTAGTCCTTTTGGTATTGTTTGTCTTTTTCGAATCTTCCTTTCAAGCATCGGAGCCTGTGAACTGCACATGCCTTATTGTCTGGGAGATTTGGTTGATCTTTCTTGAAGGGAAGCGGCATTTCACAGTGACCATCTGCTTTAATTTTGATTCCTTCTTCCATTATGGTTAGGAAACGCAAATCTTCCTGAGATAAATTAGCATCCTCCACTCTTCTCTCACTGAAATCAGACTCAAGCATCCTCAGCACGTCTGGTGGTGAAATGAACTCCTTAACTTGGGTTCGACATATGTATTTCACTTCATTTGTGAGCTTCTTAGATGTCTGGAGATAAGGTTTCACTGACTTCATGACAATCTTGTGACTGCTTCCTATAGCATCACCATAGTCGACACATGGGCTAACATAACCGACAATGCTCCATCCAAGATCTGTCCTTTGAGCAAATGGCTCACTGTCTTTACCTGGGACAACCTCTCGGGGTATCAAAGCCTGTGGACAGTTGTATCCTATGAGAAGTCCTACATCACACTCAATCAATGGAGCAATCTCCTCAGCAAGATGCTCTAGTCGACTAATCATGACAGCCCTGGTTCTCAATGTTTCTTCAGTGCTTGACAACTACCCCAAGTAACCTAAGGGCATGGGTTAGTTCAGCGCCTTCCACTCTGCACCAGTTACTTAAATCTAACCGTGACTTTGTCATAGCACGTGCTTTCAGACTCAAACAAAAATTAAACCTTCACGAATCATGAATATTCCACGAAGGAGAGTTTCAGCTCATATTTTACACTAATGACACAGATCATTTACATTTGGTTATATCTGATTAGTGAAAATCCCTTCATTCATCCCTCAAACACGATTAAAGGGATATTATTTAATATACAATAATTAAAATAGTTTGGGTGGGGCTCTGAGTTGGCTAATTTAGTGGCTTGCTGTCCAAATCTGTATCGCTAATTCAATAACAGTTCTTATAATCCAACAACAAACTGTCAGCAATGTAACTGAAATTAATGCCTCCACTTAGTAGAATATAAGCTGTCAGTGTTGCAATGTTGCACGCCTGTATGAAACTCAGTGACCCTTTCATTTCCAAAGCAAACAGGAAAATAAAATAAGAGCCAACACGTGCAGTAGTTTTACTCATGAGCTACAGAGCAGTCAGCTGTCAGAGCTGGCATGTATCAGTATTAGTGATGAAACAGTGAGGAGACTGTTGAAGGGAACGATGAGGGGATAGTGCAACAGCAGCGACAGAAACCCCGGGAAAAAATATGAGATCTGGGTTCCTCTATGCTAAGCAGCCGCCTAGTCCTGTAGTAAAAACACAAATATCTCCCAGGACACTTACTTCATAAACTCTATTAAACTCATTTGAAGTTCACTTCAGCTTTAAATGACTTACAACATCAGCACACATGAACAAACACAGTAACTCACACAGCTACACACTGTGCATGTGCTAATAGTGCTAGCAGGCTAACATGCTAGCTAAGATTAGCATGTAGACACACTGACAGAAACCGTTCAAATTAACAAGTTTTTATCTCCTGGTATCTTCAAAGTCCTGAACCCAGTATCAAACTCTGCAGTCACCATGGTAACAGGCAGGCATTATTCAGTATTTTAACGGTTATCACGCTAAATTTTTGTTGTACTCTGTCAGGTTTGTCTACTAGCTCAACTTCACATCCCACCCCCACAGCCCTCTGATTAGTTCTTCACTCAGCACCTCATCAGTGTAGCAAAATGAGGTAGAACAAAGTATCCATCTTCACCGCTAGGTGGCAGTAATGTCTTTAGTATATTATTGAATCTCAAAGATAAAATGGAAAGAGCTGTATTTGATCCATGTAGAGGTCTCATTTAATTTAATTTGTGAAAGAAAAAATACAACAGCAGTTCTTTACTGTCTCAGCTCCAGCAGCCTGCTACACAAACCTGAAATTGTAAACTGGTCGGAGTATGGACTAAAATAAAATAAACACCTGTCATTTAAGAAAAAAAATACTTTTGTGTAAGACAGAGTTGAACAAAAGTAGTCACAACAGCAGCAGTGTGACCACTGCTTTATGGCACAATTAAAAATCTGTGGACCCAGGCTGTTAGCAATTCTCAACATTTACTTTTAAGCGGTTTACTGGCAGTTAATTAATTTTACACCACAGTTACATTATTAGGCCCAGATCTTTGCGACACTGGTCTGATACATTCACTTCAGTTCTGCATTTATTTCTCAGGTCAGCGGCAGTTTGCAGGCATTATGCTGCACCAACAGTTTGTGTTTGTATGTTTGAAGAAGTTTTGTTTTTTTCATCAAACTGTAAAATGAGGTCAGAGTGAGCTGACATGACTGGAAATATCAAATAACAACAGCATTGCTTTCTCTCACTTGCCCACTTTATATAAGAAGCTAGGAGGCTAGGTCAGTGTAACACTTGTTGGTGAGCTTCAATTATACTTGTGCAACATATTATATATTATTTACTCCAACTTTGTCCTGTAGCTGCAGCTGTGTGAGGAGGAAAACTGATGTGACTGTGAATGATGGCAGTTTGCAGCTAAATGAGATTCACTGTGATCTGAAAAAATACCAGGGAAAATAAATTAAAGCAATAACACCAGGACATGTTTAATGTTTTTACAGAATTTATCCTGTTTTCATTTAATATTCAGTAACTTTATAATCATGGACAAATCTATTTAAGATAAGATAGAACTTTATTAATCCCTCGGGTGGGTTCCTCTGGGAAATTCGATTTCCAAAAAAAGCACAGCAACGACCGAAGTTACAGTTACAGAATTGT
>NW_005188244.1:52953-54501 GCF_000239375.1 Pundamilia nyererei | reverse complement strand
TCCGTGCCGCCAGTGCCGCGCGAACATCTCCGTTAATCCAGGGTTTTTTTTTCCTCATCATTGAAAGAGTGTGCACTGGCCTGTAGGTGTAAACAGACTGCAGAGTCCTGATGAGGTGGCTCTGCTGTGTTGTAGCCAGAGGTTGTTTGGTTTCCTCGATGTATAAATCCTGCCAATCCTCCTGCACTTAACAGCGTACACTATGTTACTCTGTTTGTGTCGGGGGACCCGATCCGTGGACCAGTTTTTGGCGCAGCGTGTTTTGGGGTTTGAAAGCCACAGAGACCTGGTGTTTAGAAAAAATGTGTCTCAGCTGCTCCGATACTCCTGACACGTACGGGATCACTGCAGGTTTTCTCTTAGGCAGCGGTTGTCCTTCTCTCCTGGATCAGCTGGAGCTTTCTTTTGGCGCCTTCCCAGCTTTGACAAAAGTCCAGCTGGGATAACCACATTTACTCAGGGCCTTCTTGATGTTCTGTTTATAAGATCGGGGAAAGCTGCAGTCAGCTGAGACTGAAGAAGTCACCTGGATGAGCGACGAAATGTTTCCCACTGAGAACTCTTCCTCCAGATAAACTCAGAGGCAAAGCTGATGATCTGCTGGTCCTGGGTCAGTTCTCCCAGTGTTTTGAGTTTTCTTGTGTTTTTTCATTCTTATAATTTATGTCCTAACAAATCCACTCTGTTAGTCTGGAGTTTATACTATAGTGCCTGGGTTGTTGTTCAGATTTTGATTGTTAGATTCCCTCTGTGTGCTTGTGTGAGTCCTTGTGTCTCGTTTCCCTCTTTGTGTTCCATCCTGTTTCCCCGTCATGGCGTCATGTCCCAATCCAGCGACCGCACGCTTCCTAGTCCGCGCAGTTTGCGTACTACGTACGGCGCGTACTAGGAAGTATGGAAAGTATTGAGAAAGACAGAGAGAAACACAGGGAGGAAGGTTTTGAGTTCTAGAGATGAAGGATAACTAGTCTGCTTCTAACTCTGGTTTACTTGACTGCAGTCAAGGCATAAAGGAGGTTCTTTTCAGGAAAAGCCTCGGAGCCCTCAAGTTGGACCGCTCACTCCGCCATCTTCCCAGAATCACCCCCAAATTTGAAGCGTGGTCCGGTGGACACTTCATGGGCCCATATATCCCACAATTCATAGCGCGGCGGCGGGTGTGGATGGTTTTGCCGAATAATACGGCTGAAGAGTAAACTTTTAAAAGTAAGTACTGAATATGATGTTCAAATGTTTAATAATGAAGAACATTTAAACATTACTGTTGACCACATGTCGGCAAAGTTATGTGACGTTAGTGACGTTTGCACTAACTTGGTTTTAAAGCCTTTACATATATATATAGTCGACCTTAATCTTACAGAGAATGTGATGATTTATGGATAATTAAAGTCAGTCATAAGAGGTAAGTTGATCTATAGTGTTACATCATATTCTATAAGGATGTTATGTGTTTGTAGACTTTCTGCCCAGTTTGACCCATTTAGCAGACGTCAGCCTGTTGAAGGCTCTGATGTCTATTCTGTGTGACTTACAGCAGTTATGACA
>NW_005188244.1:50961-52358 GCF_000239375.1 Pundamilia nyererei | reverse complement strand
CGCGTAGTGCGCGTACTTCAAGCGTGCAGACCCTGAATTGGGACGCAGCCCATGTTTCTCCTGTGGCGTCATGTTAATAATTCACGTCAGCTGTTCCTCGTGTCTTCTCACGTCCTCGTTGTCCTTCTGTGTATTCATGTCAGCGTCTCCGTCCTCCGTGTTTTGTAGTCCCACATTAGTTAATGTTGTAATCCTTGTGTTCAGCAGTAAAGCTGCTTTTGAGTTTACTTTTTGCCTGCCCGACGCGTCTGTGTTTGGGTCCAACGCTGCCTGCTTCACACACAGTTTAGTACATTTCCCTCCGTTGATAAGGCAGTCTGATATGGAGAGAACGTGTCCATAAGTGTGATTATCTGTTAAGCGAGGTTTGGACGTTCCAAATCTGGAACCAACCACCAGTCCGGGCCTGAGTAACCCTCATCACTGGGATCACTCTCACACAAACTCAGACCACATAATGTACTAATATAATATATTCTCCTCGGCATTCCCATGATGCACTGAGTGTTTCTTCTTCGCTTCTTTTGTCCTGTCTTCCTCCTCTCACATCAAACCCACTGTCACCAAAGTGCTTTCTCACAGTGGGTCATCTGATTGTTGAGTTTTCTCTGTATTATTGTCTTGACTTTACAATATAAAGTGCCTAAAAACAGCTGTTGTGATTTGATGCTATAAATCAGATTAAGTTGACTGAACAGTTTGTGGTTGGCACAGATCAGGTTCAGAGTTGGCAGACTGTTTATAAGGTGACGTTCAAACGTTTATACTAAGTCTGCATATCATGAGCTCAAATTACAAACATTTCTTCATCAATAACTTAATGAGAAAAACTGAATGTTGGAGACCTTCCGGGCCTCAAACACGTTTCATAGATTTCATGGTTGATCTTAGGTTTGATTAATAATCGTGGTAACAGATGGACTCCATCAAGACCATGTGTGTGTCAGGTTTGCTCAACTGTTAACATGTTTTTCATTTATGTTATTACATAACAATGTTTTTTACTTTCTGTTTTGTTTTAGAATTGTTTCATGACTCTGTTCATGTTTATTTCTGTATTTTGCTCATGAAGAACACGTCCGATCTCAAATCTGCACGAGCAAGGAGCTGCAGAGGCGGAACAAAGCTCAGTGCGCTCTTCTGCCGGAACTTGACTGTGTGACACCAGGCGGAAGTATACAAAGAAGAGGCGGAAGCCCCGTTTTGTGAGCAGAGAGTGTGTCGTTGTGTGAGCTGCGGCAGCAACGATGCCTTCAGTTCAGTATCTGAGAGAGTTCATCAACGAGCGACTAACTGCTGCTGCTGAACAAATATTCTTGGAGTTTGAAAAAACGATCGTCCAGTACGAGGAAGAGATCGACCGTCAGCGCAGACTGCTGGATATCACCTGGAAACCC
>NW_005188244.1:48617-50539 GCF_000239375.1 Pundamilia nyererei | reverse complement strand
GATACCTTCATGGTGACTGCTGCTGAGGAAGGAGAGCACAGTGAGCCAGGAGGAGACGAGGAGCAGCTCCTCTGTCACAGCTCTGCTGGAGCTGAGAGCCAGGATCAGGAAGGAGGCAGGAGTGCAGACTCGGGACCGACTAGAATTATATATCGAATTCACTGTAACAATCCTGCACACGCTCGCATGTTAGCGCGTCAGAAGAACTCTGACGCAGGTAAAAAGACTTTAAAGTGTGATGTTTGTGGAAGAGCCTTCAAGAAAAAATGCCAAGTCAAAGAGCATCGCAAAATCCACACAGGAGAGAAACCGCATTCCTGTAAAATATGTCAGAGAAGCTTTACTCAAAAGAGCACCATGCTGCGCCACATGATAATCCACACTAAGGAGAAGTCGTACTCCTGCCTGACGTGTGGAAAGACCTTCAGTCAGAGCGGGAATCTGTACGTCCACATGAGGATCCACACAGGCGAGAAGCCGTATTCCTGTAAAACATGCGGGAAAACGTTCGCACGGAGCAATCACATGTTACGCCACATGAAGACTCACACGGGGGAGAAGTTGTAGTCCAAGAATGCATTCAGGTTCAAACACACTTTTTAGACTCAGTTTGTTGGAGTCGCTCGGTGAGGTTGGTCACATGATCAGTTTGACTTGGGGGAGGCGTGCTCATGTATTAATTTACTTTTCTTCTTCTAGAAAACATCACGTCGAGTTTTGGAACACCATGTTAGTATGAATGAGAGGTGGTGAGTTGTGATATGATGAAGAGATGGAAGTGAAGCTGTTCTTCTGAGAGGCGACTGTGCAGCTGTGCTGACGTTTCACTGATGTTCGACACGCAGCTGTTTAAACGTTGATCTGAGGAGCTTTGAAAGGAAACCTTTGGACGTCTTTACGTTGCCTTGAAGACGTTTAATCCGAGAAGCTTCTTCAGTTCTAAGAGCAACTGGTGGAGAGTCACGGATTTAAGCCCTACAGGACATGACTCATCTGTACACCTGCAGCTAAAGGTCAAAGGTCACTCTCTGAGGATGCCAATGTTCACATTTTGGACAGAGAGGACAGAGGGCGGGGCTTACCACACCAACTGTCTGCCATCTATAATCCAGTTTTGAGTTCCTTCCCCAGACGCCTTAACGCCCACTCACATCCTGGGCCAGCTGACCTCAGGAAGTCACATGATAAGGTGGGGCCAGGTTTCACAGTGAGCTCACCTGAAACCCTGGCTGATTGGGACCCACACCCGCTTTCACGCCATGGCCCATGTGATTAGGTGGAGGATCATCAGGGGGTCATTGTCCCTCTTGGGGGGAAACTCCCACTGGGCTTCTCGGATGAAACATCTTAAAGGCGTCCCGGCGCTTTTCTTAGACTAGGATGACCTGGATGACCGAGAACCTTCACAGACATGTTGAAACACTCGTGGCTTTAATTCATGTTACTGGGTTTGACGAGTGTGACCTGAAGGGTTCATGCAGGGCTGTTCTAACATTTCCTCAACTGCAGAAACTCGAGCTGAGCTGAAATTTTAGTTGACTGAAGTAAAAATGAAAACTTGTTTAGAGGAAATAGACCGCACAGTGAAAGCTAAATAACGTGTCACTGAATACATAACTGCAGTTTTATTGGAGTGATGAGAGGCGGCTGAGCTGCTCCCGCCTCCTCGGGCAGCGGCGCGTGCCACGTTGCCCAGGTGGTCTCCAAGGAAACCAACTTTCATGAGAAAATGAAACGGGCTGAGGTGACCTTCGATATTTCAGTGATATTTGAAAAAGGAGAGGGCGCACCCCCCTGACTGTGACTGAGCACGGTCAGCAGGGACTGAAGCGCCGCCTCGTGGCTCTCCACCATCGCCACGGCGATCGGGGACCTGCAGGCTCAGACAGATTATAGATGATAACCTCGCAGCTGTTTCACAC
>NW_005188244.1:46282-47537 GCF_000239375.1 Pundamilia nyererei | reverse complement strand
AAGGTTTAAATCAACAGGAGAAACTAGCTGATGTTCAACATTCAGTCTGAGAATTGTTCTCTTCACAGCAGCACTTATTATTGACACAATGGTTGAACACAGTGCAGAAGGAGAGCCCCGCCTACTGGATGATGTCGCCCTCTGTCTCCTCTTTGAGTCTCACTTCCTCTTCCTCCTGGTTCACAGACTGTGAGCAGCAGTTGAGTCACTGTGAGGAGGGAGGATGGAGCACTTACTGTACATCTCTGTCCTCTGCTGCTGTGGACGGTTGACCCGAGGTATTTAAACTCTACCTTCACTTCCTCTGCTCCTTGCAGATTCACCGTCTCTGTCCTCATACATGTCCTCCTCCTGACTCCCTCATGCAGGACCACAGCTCCTCTCTCAGCAGCCAATCATCTGTTTTCTCTGATCCACCTTCTCTGAACTTCTCCATCACCTCCCTTAACCTACAGCAGCTCTTTCCCATATCTTCATGGTGGTTTAACCCTCTGTAGTTACTTCCACTCTTCATCCTCAGCTGCCCTCGCTTCCTAATCCTCTGCACTTCCTGATTCGTTGACTGTCCTCCATCCTCCTCTTTTATTTTCTACATTCATCAGCTCCTTAAATGCTCCTTCACCTTCTCAGCAGCCTCTCTTCATTCATGAGTACATTTCCACCTGTGTCCTTAAAGCTGCTGCACACCTGTCCTGCCGTTACTCCTGCCTGCTCCTTGTTCTTCCTCATTCTCCTCTTTCCTCTGTCCACAGACACACCAAAGACCTTCCACTCTTTTCTGCTCCAATCTCCACTCTGTCCCACTTACTTCACACTTCCTGTTCTTGTCTTGTCTCCAACCTGTGAGGCGTGCACACTGATAACATTAATCATCTCACAGCCCCACCCCCTTTGGCCAGCAGTAGCACAGTTTCCATGGAGACAGTTGTTGTTATCCTGGGTCAAACGTCTTCCTGATGCAACCCTCCCGGTGTATTCAGGCTTGTGCGCACGAGCTCATTCGTTGTTCCGACCGTCTGCAGAGTTCTTAATATTATCGTTAAATAACCGTAGCTGCCGGCTTGTTTGAGTAATCTGTAAATGAAGCTGCTGCAACCTCAACAAGTCCCTTCTTAACAGTTGACCTGTCACACTGCTCCCACTGCCAGACTGCAGCTGCACCTTATGTACATTTTGTAGTATTCATTCCACCTCATTCATTTCTGTATTTTATGTATACAAGTTTAGATTCGTTATTTATAGTTGGTTTACACAG
>NW_005188244.1:43474-45082 GCF_000239375.1 Pundamilia nyererei | reverse complement strand
ATTTTCTCTGGAAATGCAGAACGATCGTGGCTGTCTGACGGTGTGTGGGTTCAATGAAGACAAAGCAGCAACAACGCGTCACCTGCAGATCTGTAACTGGCTCCACATTTACCTGCTACCTGGAGTCTGACGTCAAACAGTGGTTGATGTTTGCTTTAATAAAACGTGTTTGTCTATGAGTCAACTCTGAGCTGAGCTCCTCAGGATCAGCTGATTTATTTTGTACAGAAACTTGAAACATTTCACGAAGCTAAATCTTCGGAGTCACAGGAGCTCCGATCACTTCATTTTCATCCCGCACGGGTCCAGGAGAGCTTCCAGGCAAACACGTTTACTCTGGTAGAAAATGTCACCGGGCAGGATATGCTTCCTCCTGTGAGCATCTCACTCGGAGCCAGCTCTGCGCACCTCCAGTGTTCACAACAGGAAGCTAAGCTGCTTTACTACGTCCACCGGAAACGATGCGGCCACAGTTTCTCCAACACGTGATAGAAATGTGCAGGTGAGATGGTGCCACAGGTGAAAACAGGAAATGAGCTCATGGAAGTGTTTTAAATCCACTTTTTTAAACCTATAACTCAGATAAACGTGACGTTTTTGTCTCCAGCTGATCCTGCGTCAATTTCCGGTTCCTTCAGGGCGCGGCGCCATTAGCTGTAGGAACAAAGCAGCTCATTGGTCGGCGCGATCAGGTGGTCTCGGCTCAGCCAATCGCAGGCTTTGATGTTGCGCCGTGGACGGCCGGGTGGCGTTCAGCAGGAAGCATTGCTGCTTCGGTTCACGGCGTTTTCCTCGAGTCGTTAACGGCGCCGGAGACTGAAAATCCGCGCGCACGCGAACCCCGAAGAGGTGCGGAGTCGTCACCACCGCGCGAGGCTGCCGGAGGAGAGGCCGACCGGACAGCCCACGCGACCAGTTAGCCGCTAGCCGGCGCTCGGTGTCCGTCAGAGAGGTGAGTGCTCCCGGGGCTCGGGAAGCCGAACACAGCGCCTGAGACCCGCGCTGAGCCGCGACCGCAGGCCGGCTCCAAAGTTAGCGCGAGAATCAGCTGATTTAGCTTCTTCCGGCTTCTGTAGAAAGAAACACGATCAAAGACGCAATAACGGAGAAACGGCAGACACGGGGGAGGTTTCCTGTCGGTTCGGCAGCACATTAACAACTGACATGAAATACAGGGAGGTAGGACAGGTGGGTCCATCCAGGCTTCAGTCTGACAGCTGTCAGATTCAAATATATCAGAGCGTTTATAGAGCAGCAAGCGTTTCTCTTCATCATCATCAGCGAGGCTCCTCTAAGGAAGACGTTCCTGTGTCTGTTCATGAAGCTTTAGATCCAACATGAGTTGATCAGCTGGAGGCCGGACACCAGCAGGAAACAGCCCTCCGGCCTCTACAGCCTCAGATGTGCTCTCATTAATATCTCTGCTGAACGCTCTGACGGGTTATTACAGACACCTGCATCCAGCTGCGTCTCCTACGAGTCCTCCCACAGATGAGCTTCATCTTCAGCATCCTCTCCACCCACTGCTGCAGAACCAGGACAGCCATCACCGGCTGCAGAGCAGGATGAGAGGAAACGAGAGGGGCCGGGTCGTTTCCAAACAAGAGC
>NW_005188244.1:40856-41837 GCF_000239375.1 Pundamilia nyererei | reverse complement strand
GCGCCTTTCACTCAGTAATGATTCCCTTGGCGTGGGCGGTGGGAGGAGTCATGAGCGTTTTGTTTTGTGACCCTGCAGAGTCGGAGGAGTATGTGTGAGGAGGCGCTGCTGAAGATCAAAGGCGTGATCAGCTTCACCTTCCAGATGGCCGCGCAGAGGTGCATCGTCCGCATCCGCTCGGACCTGACGGCCGAGGTCAGACCAGACCACGCCCCCTCGTGGTTCTCGCTGTATAATCACGTGATCACAGCTTCCTCCTGAAATCTGCTTTTGTTCCTTTGTTGAAGTTTTTCTGTCATTTTCTGTGAATCAGCTGCTGAAAGGTGAGTTTCAGGAGCTCGTCTGTGAATGACTGACGGTGTTTTTGTGTTCAGGCTCTGGCGTCCGCGATCGCCGCCACCGAGGTGATGAAGGCGCTGCAGGTGGTGAAAGGAGAAGACGGAGACGAGGTCAGTTTGGCTCTCAGCTCGTTCGCACGTCACGCTTGCTCTCGTGCTCGCAGCTTCGTCGTTCGCTCTGACGCTGCGCCTAAAAGCACCAGAAGAGAAGGTGGAGCAGTGCTGTCAGCTGTGGGCTTTAAAGAGCTGAGACACTGTGTGGCCAGCAGGGGGCAGCAGAGACACACTCACACCTGGTAGTTAGAAATGTGCTCGCTCAGCCGGCTGTCACTGTGGAGTGCCCACTCAGGCCTGCTGCATCAAAGACTTCACGTTACAACATTTCCTGCTCACACAGTAACACCCAGTTTGCACCCACTGTGGGCCTCCCACAGGTGGAGCACCAGCCGGGTTTACTACGTCCGGCTGATAACACCATCAAAGTGGGATCAGTGGGAGTGGGTGTAGCTCATGTTTGTGAGCGTGGCAAGATGACGGGCACGAGTTCACTGACAGGAAGACGCACAAAAACCAAGGGGCGGGGTCATGCTTAAAGAACAGGTGTGCAGCCTATCGCAGCGCGTCTAACGTGTGCGTTCCCGTC
>NW_005188244.1:0-8717 GCF_000239375.1 Pundamilia nyererei | reverse complement strand
TTAGTCATTACAACAAGTGTTTGTGAACTAAAGATCAAGAATGTGGGATCCTGTTTGTCCGTGATTTGAACAGCCCAGCGCTTCTCCCGACAGGGAAAACCAATCCTGCAGGGAGACCTACCTCAGCACCTGTGCAGGTGAAGCCAAAGGGCAGATTTGCTTCATCATATTTTCTTTGGCTTTGAATGAAGTTGGTTTGGAAACATATTCAGCGATGCTTCATCTCCTGCTTTGCGTTTGCGTGGGCGCCTCATCACAAACCTGTTCATTATGCTAGCAGTGTCCTCCAAGGGTTCTCCCCCCCCAATGGCTCTGAAGCTCTGGGTTAGGCTAACAGAACAATAATTGTGGTTCTTCTTATGTAAAACTGATTATCTGTGAACGAACAGACTCCACGACAGCTTTTACAACAGCCCTGATCAATGCTCACAGCTGACCTGATTGGCTACCTCCCTGGACTTTTTGGGGGCAATAACAATAATAATAAACATGCACTCATTCTTTTATTTGTTTATCAAGTCATCCTTTTTTGCACTTACCTTTCTGGCACTTCAAGTTACAGTGTTGTGTTTAGTTGTGCGTAGTGCCGACATGGGACAGTTTGATGTTGTTGCATTGTTGTGCTTGGTGTGACTGTGCAATGACAACAAAGACTTGTATTATGTTAACAGGCTTTGGGGTTTGGTTAAAGCAGCTAACCCAAAGAAAGCTGGCTCTCTGCAGCCCTGAGACCAAAGCTGACAGCAGGTCAGAGCGGCGTCCGCGGCCTCGGCCTTGATGGGAACGTGCTGGCCTGCTTTTGTTGTTTTGACAGAACATTTCCAGCGATGATGTTTGCTGTTTTGTTAAACTGTCCTGCTCGTCCTGGAATGATGTTAAACCTGATCCCCTCGTGTCCGCTCAGACAGACCACATATTTGAGCAAGAGTAAGCAGTGAAGGATCCGCGTGCACGATCCCTGCTTCTGTTCCAGGAAGCAGCTGTACATGTGATTAACATTTATGTTGCTGTAATCGCAGTGATTTGGTTTGGTCACACTCTCATCTTGTTGGAGATGAAGTGAAGCTTAGGTTGAGATGACTTCAGGACTAGCTGTGGGTCATCGCGGGCTGCTGAACGCGTCCGGATCTGTTCGCACGACGAACACAGTCACTGAATGTTGTCAGGCAGCTTTTTAAATGCACAACAGAATCTAAATCGCCCCGAATCACACACAGATGAACAGTGCTGTCTGTTTCAAAGTTCCTCTCAGCTGCTCCTGTGTCTCGCCACAGCAGACGGAGCCACAGACACCCCCGTCTGTCCAGCCTCGTGACCTCTGACCCACGGTTCACAGGCGCTTCGCCGCAGAGCCGCTAGCCACAGCTGAGAGCTGGATTTCAAGATCCAGATCAAAGAAGCAGCTTCATCTATGACAGAAACGCTGGAGTCGGCCATTTCTTGGCTCCGCCGGGTTAAAATAGATGCTCTGCTCTGTATGAGCCGGTTGCCATGGTGAACGCTCAGAATGGGTCCTAGCAGGAGGCCGAGGACGAAGCTGCAGCTCAGGATTTATTCACTGACTCTGCCTTCAAGCCAGCACGTGCGTTTATTGAGCATTTCCATCAGTTTGCATCGCGCTGGCAGAGGAGGCTGCAGATCAGTTAAGCATAAGTGCCACCGTGCTGACTCGAGGCTGCAGGCGCTCTGCGAACGACGACTCCGGGGGTCGCTCTCCTACGCGAGTTCACTGTTTGGATTAAAGTTACAAGAAAGTATCATCAAACCTGAACTCCCCAACATGAATCTGCCGTTAAAGGTCAACATGGAGTGCTCGACCCGTATGAGGCCAGAGGCCTGTGACCGTTCTGTGCTTCCTGAATTCTGTACATTCAGGTGGGTTTGCTGTGGCTGGTCTCCGGTCAGCCTCTGTGCACGTGTCAATGAAGGAAAACAAGGAAAGCACAGCAAAGAGTCTGAATGACGTCAAAGCTTTCCTCCGTTGGTCTTCTGGTTTTCTGTTTAGAGGAGTTTGTACTCCCAGATCAGGCTGTCAGTCGCAGTTTCTCGCTCCGTGACTTCATGGAATGAAGATGAACCTGATAAACTCCTCCTCCTCTGCAGCTTCTCAGCTTTCTGTGTGCACCAAACTGCACTTTTTCTTCTGCCTGTCTGAAGGTAATCCTCAAATAAAACAAAGACTGCTCTTCGTGACTCGGCACACAACATGTTCATGTTCTGTAATTTCACAACATTTACAGTTCTCGTGAGTTACGAGGAGGCGAGGAGAGGTTGGGTGCTCTGTGATCCAGCCTGCACACCTGACGATACTGTCCTCTGCACTAAACACATACTCGTGAGTACAGGAGGTTTATCTTCCCCTTTCATCAACCTGTTCCTACACTGTAAGCATGTAAACACCTGACATAAGATAAGATAAACCTTTATCAGGGAAATTTGCTTGAACATGAAACAAAGTGGACAATACAAAGATAAGAGCAGCAAAAATTAAGAAAAACAATAGAATTGAATAGAATTGAATGTCAGTTGTGCAATAGTAGCAATACTGTACATAAGAGACGAGAGGCGACCTTTGTGTGTTGGATGTGTGTGTTGTTATCTGCAAATCAGATTCAGGAGAGTTAAAAGAAACTGTTGGATCTGTTTGCAGACCTGCTGGTTTTCCAGCCAAGCATTCGCATTTTTCAGCAAGTGTCATGAAATTCTTGTCATGGCAAGTTGAGGAGAAGGAAGCGGTGCGGAGCCAGGCCGCACACATTCACTCATTATTAAAGTAGAAATCACGTCTTGTTCTGTGTGTCAGATTTCTCAGCACAGCTGTTCCAGGCTCGTGCGTTACACGCTGATCATTTATTATTATTATTATTATTATTATTATTATCGACTGAATGCTTCATTTTCAGCTCCTCTACAGTGATCAGATTTCTGTTCTTCTAACAGCAGCTCTGCACTGCACACGCACAAATGTGCAAATATGAGTAAAGCTCCAAGTTGTGATAGGCAGGTTGATCTCAGTGTGTTATAGGAGGCATGAGTGCTGAGTGTATTCACAAAGACGAGCACACCGCGGGCTCCTGAAGGGCCCGATCGCCTGTGATGACCTCGGTCCTCTCCTGGTGATGCAGGTAGCTGCGCTCACTGGGTCTGGAAGAGGAGGGGGGTGGTCTTGTGATGCATGTTGACATCATATTTGGACTGGAATGAAGTTAAACCTGATAGCTTCTTTCTGCTGCCTGCTCTTAAACACAGCAGCTGGTTTCTGTCCGCATATTTCCTGCTGCTGTCGTGTCTTGCAGACGTGCGACGGACTGGCGCGAGTTTGGGTTCGGATCAGAACTCGCCTTTAATCTGCTGAGAAGAAGAGAAACTCTTGGCTGTCTCTCAGAATTAAAATGCCTCAACTGGACAGAGAAAAGTTGTGCTGCTCGATCTGTCTGGATCTGCTGAAGGATCCGGTGACTCTTCCCTGCGGGCACAGCTACTGCATGATCTGCATTAACAACCATTGGGATGGAGAGGATCAAAGGGGGGTTCACTCTTGTCCCCAGTGCAGGAAAACCTTCATACCGAGGCCAGTGCTGGGCAAAAACACCATGTTAGCAGAGTTGGTGGAGGAGCTGAAGAAAACTGAACTCCAAGCTGCTCCTCCTGTTCATCACAACTATGCTGGACCTAGAGATGTGCCCTGTGATTTCTGCACTGGGAGGAAGCAGAGAGCCACCAAGTCCTGTCTACAGTGTCTGGCCTCCTACTGCGACGATCATCTCCAGCCTCACTACGATTCTCAGGCCTTTCAGAGCCACAAACTGGTTGAAGCCTCAGCAAACCTCCAAGAAAAAATCTGCTCTCTCCACAACAAAGTGAAGGAAGTTTTCTGCCGCAGTGACAAGCAGTGTATCTGCTACCTCTGCTCTATCAGCGAACACAAAGGCCACGACGTCGTGTCACTGGCAGCAGAGCGGGCCGAGAGGCAGAATGAGCTCGATCCATGTCGGCAGAACATCCAGCAGAGAATCCAAGACTTGGAGCAAGATCTGACAGTGCTTCAGAAGCAGGTGGGGGTCATCAACGTTTCTGCCGATGAAGCAGCAAGGAATAGCCAGATGGTGTTCAGCCAGCTGGCCCAACTCATCGCGAGACGAAGCTCCGAAGTGCAGCAGCAGATCAGAATCCAGCAGGAAACAGAAACGCGTCGGGTCAAAGAGCTCGAGGAGAAGCTGCAGAACGAGATCGCCGAGTTAAAGAAGAAAGACTCGGAGCTGAAGCAGCTTTCATACACCGAGGACCACCACCGCTTTCTACTCACTTTCAACTCGCTGTCAGCACTCGGCAAATCTACACACACCGGCGTCAACGTCCCTCCTCCGAGCTTTGAGGAGGTGACGGCGGCGGTATCGCAGCTCAAAGACAAACTCCAAGACCTTCTGAGTCAGGGCTGGACCCAAGGAGAGGCGCCGCTGAGACCAGCAGAGCTCGAGGGTTCAGGGAAGCAACCGCATATAGTCCCAGCACCAACATCCTTCATAACAAAAGAAGAAGAAGTTAAATCGGCAGCCTTCCAACACCAACTACGTGTGGTGCCACCACCACCAGCACCGCCATCTTTTGTGACAAAAGAAGAAGAAGTCAAATCGGCAGCCTTCCAACAACAACTACATGTGGTGCCACCATCACCAGCACCGCCATCTTCTGTGACAAAAGAAGAAGAAGTCAAATCGGCAGCCTTCCAACAACCACGTGTGGTTCCACCAGCAGAGCCCAAGAGTTTCTTGAAACAACCCCGTTTTCCACCAGCACCACATCTAACAGCTTTTCTGGCAACAGCAGCACGCAAAAATTCATTGAAACAACATGTGGTGCCTCCAGCAGAGCCCACGGCTTTGGCCCCACTACACCCAGCTTTGGTGACGCCGCCGCTACCTTTTGCACCGCCGACAGAGCCCAAGACCAGAAACGACTTCTTACAGTATATGTGTCCAATCACGCTGGATCCAAATACAGTGAGCAAATGGCTGTCACTGTCTGAGGGGAACAGGAAGGTCACGTACATGAAGAAGGAGCAGTCGTACCCTGATCACCCAGAGAGGTTCGACAGCCTTCAGGTCCTCAGCAAAGAAGCTCTGAGTGGACGGTGTTACTGGGAGGTGAAGTGGAGCAAGTTTGTTGCTATAGCGGTCGCCTACAAGAGCATCAGCAGAACAGGAAGTGAGAGTGGATTCGGATTCAACGACAAGTCGTGGGCGTTGTGGTGTCACAATAACGAGTTCAGACATGACAGCACCACCATGTCCCTACAGGTTCCTCAGTCCAGCAAGATCGGGGTGTACGTGGATCAGAGCGCAGGTATCCTGTCCTTCCACAGCGTCTCCGGCTCCATGACTCTCCTTGCAAAGGTAGAGACCACCTTCACAGAGCCCCTCCACGTCGGACTCTGGGTTTGTTCGGGATCTGCCAAGTTGGTTCAGCTGCTGTAGGATTTCTTTCTGCTTGAACTTCATTTCTTCTGTCTCTGTCCGTCACTTCAGAAGTCAGCTAACATTCCAAAGAAGCCATTTTTCCAAGTTTCAAGCCACTCCGGGAACTGTTTCTGTACGTACTGTCAAGCCATTTAGAAATCGTTTGGACAAAGTAAATTAAAAGGAAAAAAGAGCTCTAATAATTCTGAAAACTAAGGATACTTTATCTTATGTGACACCTAATGGTTATCTATTGTTAATCGAGTAGAAATAGGGCTGATCAAAATGCTTTTGTTTTATTTTGATTTGTTAATTATTTTTCTTTCAGTGATTAAAACCAACTTCTTGTCTCCTTTTTCTAAACTGAGCACCTGATGGCTTTGAACTTTTCTTGGTCATCTTGGTTTTAATTTTGCACTCCAGTATGAACACCCATCCCTCAACCCGAGGATCACCACAACCTAACACACCTACACTTTAGTTCACAGATTCACTTTGTCTAAGGTGCTTTTCTGAGATTTCACACAACCCAGGATTCAGATCATGAATCCATAATGGGCTTGGATTTAGATTATTATGAATGAAATGTGCTCTATTTGGAAGCAGCAGGCCCCTCCCCTTTCGACGGGTTGTGTGGAGACTTTAAATCATCAAACTGTAAATTTTAAATTGTTATTGATCCTTTACCCCGAGTCCTAAAGTGTATATTTATTTTCTTATATATATTGTTTGTTTACTTGCACCGCTGTAACTGCAGCCTCGTCGTCTCGTCTCTACATGCCGGACTGTCTGTAGCGGAGATGACAATAAAGTTTACTTTGACTTCAGCAGCGCGCAGGCGCACCGAGGGCTCTCGCTCTCACTTTTCCCTATAGAAAAAACATCGGTGCAAATTATGAGTCTGTATCATGATGTCTGGTGTTTTCGTGTTTGTTGCTTTGTTTTTATTTTGTTTTATTTTGCGAGTTGGTTATTAGACGCTGCTCCAGCCAGAGACTCCCCCGCCGCCCCGCCCTCTCCTCCCTGTGCCGCCAGCAGCAGGCGCACCTCGCCAACGGAGGGCGCCCTTACTCCCAGCAAATGGGCGATAGAAAACCGATCGGTGCCTGTGACATTCCCACTACGCGCTGGCTGATGTCGGGCAGCATGAGCATGGGCAGCATTTTTTTTGCCGACGGATCCCAACAAATTAAAGTATGTTTGCTGATAGTAACACCACGTGATTCAGCTAATAACACAGGGGTTTCATCATTTGTGAAGCCAGGCTGAAAACACTCAGCAATCTGTGCATTCACGACTGGATGTAATACCGGTAGCTTAGCTGTAGCATTTGTAGCTGAGGGCTTCAGCTTCCGGGTAACATGGAAATGACGTCATTCACGTAGATTACTGATTGGCAGCGCTAACTCGAAATTTCGAGTTACTTTTCTCAAAATTTTGAGTTAATATGTCGAAATTTCGAGAAAATAACTCGAAATTTTGAGTTATGGATTTTTTTTTTTTAGTGGCGGAAACGGGCTTCCATAGTCTGCCACTGTGCACTTTGATGTTTTATTGTTGTTACACATGAGCGTAAAATTCAGTTTTACAAAAAAGCTGAAAAAAGTCAATCCGATTATTATTTGATTAAAGTGACACATTAAAGTTATTTACTTGCATTCCTGGAAAAAAGGTTTTAGCGGTTAAGTGATGTGACTGAGCTGCTGGCGCAACTATCGGTGTAAAAACATGAAGTCACGTGTTTCCTTGATTTAAGGGAATTACAACACGCTTTGACAGAATCTTACAGGATCCGAGTTTCTCCTTTTTCTGGCAGGTAGTCTGATATTGTTTGAGCACCTCACTGGTTTATTAAAGCGTCTGTATCTTATTGTTTGGTGGCGCTACTTATTTCATGTTTGTGGAGATTTATGCTTGTGTTTTAGCGCCCTCTAGGGGACACTGGGCACACAAACCCTGGTAAAGCCTTCGGGTCACGTGTTG
Organism: Pundamilia nyererei; assembly: GCF_000239375.1. Taxonomy (NCBI): domain Eukaryota; kingdom Metazoa; phylum Chordata; class Actinopteri; order Cichliformes; family Cichlidae; genus Pundamilia; species Pundamilia nyererei. The sequence continues at coordinate 1,278 of NW_005188244.1, read as the reverse complement.
GTCTGTTTGTTACATTATTCCACTCGTGATATTTTTGTATCTCCATGCTGAAGATGTTGGATCAGAGCAGCGTCTCCTTAAACTGCAGACAGACCACAAATCCTTTGTGGGCGTATATTCATATGATCACGTGTTTCTGAGAATTCACAGCAGTGTTTGCAGTAATTATTGGTTACAAAGTACTTATGATCTATAGATGAGTTATATGAGTTTTATTTGCACACAGCTGAAGCAGACTTATATAAACAAGGTAACATTTATGCACAGAGAGGTCGTAGGTCAGCTGCAGGCCGAATGTTAACAGAAGCTGTGATTGTAGAGAAACTAAGCAGACCACAGGACTACCACAACTCCATGACTGAGGACCTGCGTGCAGAGTTTTAAAGGCAGACAGCAGATCACGTGCCTTACATCGTTTACAGGAGGTGCAGTGTTATTTCACAGTGTGGTACAGAGTGGACTATGGACGCAGCAAGGAGCTGCCCGCTGATGTCACTGCATCGCATGTGGGGCAGGAAGTGTGGTCCATCAGAGCTGAGAAGCCATTCTCCTCACTCACCGCCTCCACCACTGCATCAGCACAGGGCCTGCCCTCCTCACCGGTCTTCGGTCTGGTCTTGTCCCCAGACCCGAGCGCAGGAGATGGCCGATGCCCCCGCAGTCATAGAAGAGCCTCAGGAGTGCCCGAGTCAAAACACATAAAAACTCTTAGAATGTGTTGCATATGTGAAGATGCTGCTCTTCTCTGTGTCAGCCTGAGCTGCTGAACGACGGCCCCACAGCATCGCGCTCTGCCTCCTTCAGTAGAAGGTATTGTGAGTGCACTGTGACGCTGGGCTGGGCCCATCTCTACACACGACTGTCAGCTTGTTGCCACGCTCCGTGCTGCTCTTTGTGCCCTGAGTGAAGCTAACTCAAACCTGTTTGTGTCTGTGTGGATTTATTTCACATTTCCATAACAGGACATACTTTGATCATCATCACATCTCATTATCTTTGGCACAAAGAGGTGTGCGTTTGCATTTTCAAATCTAGACGTTATGTTTTGAACTTTTTACAAATGATTTCCACCAATGAAGACTGAGCACAAACACATTTAATTCCTCATTTATTTTAGACCCACATCAAACAATAAAATAAAGCCGTGTGTTAGTATTCATTCACGTCAGACTCTTTGGTGTTGAGTATATGAATGATCAGTAGTAGAATGGATATGATTCATTATGGATAAAAACCTGAACGAGGCCTTTTCTTTCCATTTTCTCTCCTTTATTATTT
>NW_005188243.1:53581-54557 GCF_000239375.1 Pundamilia nyererei | reverse complement strand
AGGCACTCACATAACGCTCAGCGATTCTCTGCGCGATCAACCTCTCACATGTTTAAGCTTGCTGCGGGAGATTTCACTTGTCATGTTTGCATAGTAAGCAGACGATGTCAGTCACCAATCAGTACTGTCGCTAGGGTTGCCAACTCCCTGAAAAATAAATAAGGGACACCTCGTGGCCAGGGCCGGGCAACCCAGTTCACCCTTCCCAGTATGGTGAATTTTGTAGCTCTTTTTTTTGTGTGAAATTATTTTTTAACCATTTGACTTGAATTTGATTTAAGCAGATGCATATTCTGAAATATCGATTCCTCCGATAACAATTATTTATGTTCTAGAATCTATTCTCACATTAAAATATCGATATTTCAGTAATTTAGTTTACATTTGTAGTTTATCATTAACAGAAACACTTGGAAAGAAACTATAACATTCGGATTGTCTACATTCAAAGGAACTACTTCCTCTTCCGGCTTTCATAGTCATGTGCGAAATACGGCTGTATAAATATCTCGCAGCCCCTTGGCGCGTGCACTCACAACCATGACTGAGCGTAATTGTGCGGACGTATTTTACCTCCACAAACAGCTGAGACGTGGTTTGCGATACATGTGGCAAAAAGTGAGGTGTTGTGGCCATACTTTCCCAACCTTGAGACCTCAGAATTAGGGAGACATTCAAAAGGGCTGTTGGGGGGGTGATAAATACATTTTACAGTGTTTATTTATCGGATAAAATACGTTAAATGTCATCATTATTATTAGCTGGCCCGGAAACAGCGGGGGGGTGTGTCCAAATTCAGAGGCTGCTTCCACCTGAGGACCCGGCCTTCGCGGTCTAAAGAAAGCCGGGTTGTACGTCACAGGCTCCCTCGGTGGAGTGAAACTCTGCCGTCTGCTCTTTGCTGTCTAAAATATAACCGGGCGCTGGCGTAAACTCTCGACCATCTCACTTTTCCTTTAATTAGTTTTCTGTTTGA
>NW_005188243.1:50753-51811 GCF_000239375.1 Pundamilia nyererei | reverse complement strand
TGCAAAATCTGCAGTTCGCTTATTTTATGGTTTTCAATTAAATTGATATGTTCATGTTATGTAACATCAAGCACAAACATTACTGTAACATATAGAGGGTCATTGTCTAAGTCAGCTATATTACTTAAACAATAAGTGCACGTATATGGTGTGTAGATTGGACTCATCAATAGTTCACATATTTGTCAACAAAAATAAGCTCTGACCTGCTGTGTTAGCATCGATCTTGATCTTATGGTTACAGACAACAGGCATTGCTGGATTATCCTTGATGAGGTAGGGCCGGAGGGCATCGGGATTTGGGCAAACCTTATATACAGCTGATCCCACACTGAGGAGTAGGTGGTCTTTTGGAGTCATTACAGGACAGCTGTCGCTCACCTTGAAAGAAAATTTCAGTGGATGTTGATCTAACACATCTAAGTAGTTGATAGCTGTAGTGTACTATATGAGATACTGCATGATCTTCCACTCACCTGCGGCAGGCCTGACCTCTTTAACACGTCAGTGAGTGCAGCCAAGACTTGTCTGTAGTGGAAGCAGTCATGGGCTTTCATCTGCAAGTAGACATTGCAGTCGCTGCCCAGCTTTTTCAAACATCCCTCCTCATGATTGTTTAGTTTTCCACCTGTAGTCACATGGGCAGCAAAGCGGTACAGAAGGTGGCGGAAATGGTAAGTATCTTTAATAGCCTCGCTGGGAATAGTGGCTTTGTATGATCCCGCGCTGATTGTTGCTTTCAACAGGCTCAATCCCATTAGGTTGAGGATCTTGTTTCCTGAAAGACATTACACGATTCCTGATTGATTGTCATTGGCTCCGTCTTAAGTCACCACCATCACTAAGTAGTATATCAAAGACATTGCAGTCATGCAATTTAATAGCATGCTATGTGGTCAAATGTTGTGTGTGTTTGTATAAGTACGTCCTCTAATTTACTGTGATCAGTGTTGGTTTTGTTACTCAAAAAAGTAATGAGTTACGAATATTACATAGAACACTTGCTGTCATGATCCTGGGTCTGTTGACCCAGCGTTTTGAGTTTTAGTTTATGTAAG
>NW_005188243.1:41337-49472 GCF_000239375.1 Pundamilia nyererei | reverse complement strand
CCAGTACCAGGCATGTCCTCCAATCAGCAGGCCTCCTCCCTCTGCCACAAAGTTTTGGATTTCCTCCAAATGCTCAGTGATATACGCTGTACACACAAACACGCTGAGGTCTTTCCTGAAGTTTGTCTTCTCGCACTTCAGCCCTGACTCACTCAGAACTTTGAGTGCAGGATCCACCATGACACCAACAACCCCTTTGCGCCCTTCATCCAACCAGTGAATGGCGTTTCTCCAAAATGGAGCCATGCTCTAAAATGAAAGGAAAGCAGCAACAAAGGCTGTCATGTGTATGTGTGATATACAAAAAAGTCCAATCAGCATACAGTTCATTTTCTCACTTTTTTCCACTCTGAGGTTTATTACATAACCTCATTAAAGTAAGTGTTTTTTTGAATTTGAAAGTTGTTTTGCCAGTACTCCATCACACTTAAACCCTCCACCACACTGATTGTGATTGTGACAGACTGCTGGTGGAAACAAATGTCGTGTGACACAAATGCATTTGTAAATGTACAACATGAATAAATTCTTATGTGTTGATTTTGACTTAGAAGGTCTTAAAATTTCAGAGTTATTTTTCAGAGCAACTATACCTCAAATTTCAGACATCCTTCATGTGTAACCGCAATGACCCGTCCTCGCCCGTAGTAGGCTCCTGCCAGGAATGGTCGTCCATCTTCTGTAGTGCCGATGGGAAAGGCTAGTGGGCTGTGGACTAGAACCTCAGAACACAGATACTCAGAGGGGAGGTTGAATTCTGAAACCCCCTGGAGTAAGAACTCCAAGTCATCCTTAAAATCCCTGCCTGTCCTGTATTTAAAAGGTCAAAGAGGAACAGGAAAGACAATACATCAAAGTGAAATCAGAGTCTTTTTACTAAAAATCTGTTGTTGTTGTTTTGTTTTTTTACCTTATTTGTCATTATGAAATTAAAGTGTAAAATGTTTAATCTCTAAAATCAATGTCCTCAAAAAATATATTAATGTTGTAAAATAACAATTCAATTGAATTTAACTCTAAATTGATTCTACATTTGATCAGTAACTGACAAATAAATAACATTTGCCAAAATTAAACAAAAAAAAGCTGTTTATGAAAAAATAGGAAACTTTAAGCCACATTATTTTTTAATCTCAATTTTTGAAAACTACACAAAGTGTGTACTAGGACAAAAAAAATTTTTTTTTTCAAATAATAGATCAAATGTATTATTTCATTATAATTAAAAAATTCCTGTGATGGACTCATGGAAAAATGTAAGTTGAATTGATGGACAAAACAAGGAGGAAAGAAGAAAAGGAGAAAAAAATATTAAATGTATGATGTTGAATTGTGAGTTATAAAATAAAAAAGTTTGATTTACTTCAAAAATGAGCCCACAAAAAAAAAGAGAAATTGTTTAAAAGGTCTGTGGCAGTAGACTGTGTTTCTCTTTAGAGAATCCAAACACAGACACTTCGGGGAGGGACAGCATTTAACAAAAAACATGCAGTTTATTGAAGGCAGAGCACGAAAGTACAAAGTAAGAGAAACCAAAACCAACAGCTAAACTAAACTGGGAAGAAACTAAACTAGGAGCAAGGGTTAGACAAGCGTCTTAGAAAATTTATTCCTGGATAATACAATAAAAAGTAAAACTAATGGGAAAAAAAACTTTATATAAAATTTTAATTTTTATAAAAGCTATTTCTACTTAATAATTAGGTAATGCAAAGGAATAGATTCAATGCCAAATTTCACTTTAATAAAATTGTATCAAACAAGAGAGAAAAAATGTTTTCACATTAAAAGTTATTATCTGAAAAGTGGAACTTCTAGAAATCTGCAGTAAAACAGAACTCTAGCATATACTCACGCTAATGACATCCAGGAGGACGAGATCTGAGGGTAGACGGGCAGGTTCTCCGCCTCACCATAACGCTCAGTGAAGTAGATTCCTGCCACTCCCGACACTTTATTCCCATCAAACTGATGCAGTGTGTTCTCTTTGGGGTGATTTGCAGCCCAATTCCACGCCTGTCCAGCTATCAGCACCCCTCCTCCAGCTTTCAGAAATGCCACCAGGTCTTTTGGGTCTGAGCCCACGCTGTAGGCATCGGTCACATAAACGCCAACTCCCAGTCTGTCACTGAAGGCTCCCACAACTTCTACTTGGAAGCTGGATTTTTTTAGGCTATTAGCAGCTGCACTGACATTTCTGTGCACCCCTACAGAGAGGTTATCAGATCCATCACCTCTCAGCCAGGTCAGAGCATTTTCTACCAGAGCAGGAAAGGCTTTCAAGTAGCCCTCATGACCCAGGACCACAATCCTTCCACTGCCGTACAGAGAGGCAGCCATCAGCACCTGACCTCGGCTGTTCATTGCTAAAGGAAAGGCATGGTCTCCAATCAGGACCAGGTCACTGGGAACACAGGGTCCCTGTAGGTCCAGCTCCTTCAGGCCTCTCATCAGGGAGGCGTAGGCCTCTTCATGTTTGATTTTGAATGACTGGTTAGATGACATAGTGTAGAGGATTTATACTCTGTAGACTGATGAAGAAGGTGAAGGTTAGGATGCAGGAAAAAAGGTTTTTAGCACATCAGCTTTAATAGTTTTTCTTACATATATGTATGCCAAGCTAAGTTGATGGATTTAAAAAAGACTCACTTAACATAAAAATAAAAATATTATTCTTTTGTTAAACATCAAACCTCAAAGCAAATTTTCAAACTGTAGGTGGTGAGAAAATAAAAAGCTGTTCTCCACTGATCTCATTACAACCGCACACAACTTACTTTTACTTACAAAAACTTACAAAAACTTTACTTTTGTCTTTTTGGTTACCTGAACGTTGCCTTTCTGTAGTACAACAGCTTTAAAGAAAAACACCAGGAGCTCTACCAGACAGGACAGGAGAAGGAATGTAAAAAGAGCAGGGAAAGGTGATGTTTATATCAGAAGATATGACAAGAAGAGGAGGGACTTTAGGGAGGACAAACAAGGAAATAACTACTGATGAGAGACAGCTCCTTTTATGTAAGTATGTATATAAATGTACTCAATTATATTCCGTCACAGACCGATGTGTTAGTTTTCTTTGCTATTTGAGTTCAGACTTGTGTTTGTTTTGTTTCTGTAAGACACAGAAAGTTCTTCACTCAGCACAAATACTGTGCAATCTTTAACTCATCATATACACCTTTATCATCAGAAGTTCACATTTACAATTGCAGTCCGCATGCCTCGAAATCAAACACACATGCCAAAGCAAGTTGAGACAGATTACCACTGGCTTTTGAGCTACTTGACAAAAAAACAAGTACTCCCCCTTTTGGCTCAGGCTTACTGATCATCACTGTGACCTCAGTGCACAGGCTGGTGGGTTTTTAGTTACTGAAGACAACTTGTCTTGACAAAGCCCCTCTTTGGAAACAAATGAGTTCCTAAACTATTTCCCTGCAAGCACTACATTTATAACATTAACAACAGAGTAAGTTATTTTTGTATTTGAGTCTGTGTGAATGTGTTTTAGAGAGCCTGCCCCTTTCCTCTTGGATGCCCCAAGTGCTCTTTTCGTGAGGCGTTTTTATTCATTTATTTATTTATTAAATGTGTGTGTGCATGTAGAGCAGGGGTCCCCAACTCCAGGCCTCGAGGGCCAGTGTCCTGCAGTTCTTAGATGTGTCCTTGATCCAACACAGCTGATTCAAATGGCTAAATTACCTCCTCAACGTGTCTTGCAGTTCTCCAGACACCCTTGCCCTTGTGAATCAATCCCTTGCCAACCAAGGAGGCATCTGATGACACAACCTGGTGACAAAGGATTGGGACCAGAATGCTCTTTTCATATTGATTAGCCCTTCCCACCAATGGGGAGTTACCTGCAACCTACACATCACAGTAATCTGGTTTTCAGGTGCTTCTAAGCCAAAGGGCAAAGTCCCAGTCCAAAGAGATATTGCTGAACACGACACATGTTCAGAAGAGCCAGTGGGAATATGTATACTGTTGCTGCCATTAGCCCCATGTTGCAGAAGGTATGGGTATAACCTCCAGGTCACTCGTGACACCAACTAAATCTGGAACAAGCAAGTCCTGAGGGTGGCATATCTCACAGGGGTTAACAATAAGGTCCCTCTCCTGGCATCCAGCCACATGTATAAGAATTCTGTGGCTTGAATGGCCTTAAGTCTGCTTTTCCTCGTGTCTAGGTTCTCTAAGTGCTGTGGCACTGCTCCTCTGAAAGAGCATTCAAGCCAGCTGTCTGCATAACTCCGACCAGTGATGGGCTTTAGAAGGCTTAACATACTGCCTGAGCACCAAATCCTTCAGATCAAGAACCAGCTGTACTGAAGATAGTCAGGAAGACCCAACCCTGTCATTTTCCAAACAGAATTGCCACTGAGATGACACTCTATATTTGTGCAGGGAGAAATCCAAGAACAATTTCAAAAATTGGAGATTAGTATGTAGCATCATTTGACCATGACCAGCATTTTCACTTGTTTATCATAACTTCCTAAACCACACATTTCTGAGAGAGCCAGAGAGAACCAAAACAAGCAAAAACAACAAAATAACAAACCCCTCCCAGGTCACAGTCCCAAAGTCAGACCGCGCATCCAATGCAATAAAAAGAAAACGCCACAAAACAGTCTCAGGTGGCCCCTCACTACAACAAAAGAGTTCAGGTGGCCTACCTCGGGTCCCGTGATGGCAGTAGGACGCTTTAGGTGGCCGATCTCGAGTCCAGTGGCGGCGGCGTTGCAGCTCCGGCGGGCTGCCATGGGTCCGGCAGCAGCGGCGAAACAGTTCCGGTGGCCTGCCACTGATCCAGTGGCGGCGGCGCTGCTCCTCCGGCGGCTTGCCCCGGGTCCAGTGGCGGCGGCGCTGTAGCTCTGATGGCACGCTCCTCCTGAGGGGAAAGTGTGTGTGTGTGTGTGTGTAATGGTAACAAAACTTGTACTCACTGCTGTAGGCTTCGAGACAGCACCAACCTCTTTAAGTATGCTGCAATAGGTCTAGACTGCTGAGGGAGTCCCATGATACTTCTTCAGCCACCTTTTTCACTTACTATGTGTTTATACACCTCTGCGTTTAATTATTCTTCAATTATTCAAGCGCCTTGAGGCGACTGCTGTTGTGATTTGGTGCTATATAAATGAAATTGATTTGAATTGAATTGAATCTCTGGCTCTCTTCCACAGCATATCTTGGTCCTGTCTTCCTACCCTCATCCCAACCCCTCGCAGCAGATGGCCGATTTTCCCTGAGCTTGGTTCTGTTGGAGATTTCTTCCTATTAAAAGAGTTTTTCCTTCCCACAGTCACCAAAACGCTTCCTCATATGATTGTTGGATTTCTCACCTTTTTGTATTACTGTATACAAAAGGTATTTTATAAATTTCAGGTTCTGTATTAGGACCAATACTACTTATGTTACTCCTATTTAGGCAGTATTATTAGAAAACACTGCATACATTTGCATTGCTTTGCACATGACTCTTAACTGCATATACCCATGAAACCAGATGACACAAAACTAATTAACTAATTGTCAGAGTTCTCTCACTTTTTTGTATTATTGTATACAAAAGGTATTTAAGTCCATTGAAGTGGTTTGCGTCATATGTATCTAATAGTCTCTAATTTGTCCTTATAACTAATTATTATTTTACACACACACACACACTCACATCTGTGTTTGCAAAGGTAACAAACCTTGTACTCACCGGGCGAAAAAGAGGAACAGCAAGGGGTAGCAACACATCTCATTAGACCAGCCACTAATAAGATAAGAATGCCCCAAGAACAATGTGAAGTAGATAGGATTGCTAATTATTCATGTTACTTGGAATATCTCGGTGCAGAAGAGGTCCTTGAATCTCCTTGTTGTTTTCTTTATTGACAACAATGAAAGCAGTAAAAGAACTGCTCACTCCTGATTGGACACTCGGCTGCACCACCTTCTTTTTTACTTCTTCTTTTTTCTCATTGTTTTCTGCTTCCATCTCTAGCAAGCAAATAAGAGTCCGAGCAGCTAACCTGTGGACTATTAAGCTACAGACAAGAGAAAATATTGGTATGGTGACATGGTCACAATTACCATGTAATTATCATGTTACATGCAAAGTGAACTATTGTAAAGTTATTATCTAATAATTCCAGTGGATTAACAGCTCATTTACCCAGTGTTCTCTGCAGGTCTGAGACTGAAGTGCAGCTGGTTCTCAGAGGGATGACCTGCCAGGCTGTACTTCAGCGTCACACAGCCCTCTGCTGCCTCTGAGCTCTGACACAGAATTACAGTGTCAAACCAATTTCATCTTTTCGAAACATAACAAGCATAAACACAGAGATCTACACTGTGAGAAGATGGTGCTGCTACCTGTCCAGTAAGCTGGGCATAAATCAGTGACCTTTGACCCTGGAAAATGGTTGTGATTGGTGGAGAGAGGACAGTGATAGTGGATCCCTTTGGTAAATCCCATGTAACAGAAACATCTTCCACAGCTGGTTGCAGGAAAAAATTGCTGCGACTGCATCACCTGATGAGAACAAAAACTGAAATCATATCTTCTATCCAATAAAAAAAAAAAAAAACACAAATCATTTTTTGCTGTAATTGTTATGACTCATTGTCTTACTTTTGGTTCCTGTTAGTCCCTGTGATGAACTGAGCATGACCTCCTCCTTCCTTGGCCATCCCATTGATGAGAGCAGAGCTGGCCCCTTCCCCAATCCCAAAAGAGAAACACCTGCAATACAACAGCTGTTTTTAAAAGACACAGGTTTGATACGCAGCACATGTCGTCATCTTTTTCTTCTTTTACCTGTGGGAACCTGAATTCTTCTTAACCAGAGCGATCACTTCTTTGGTGTTCCCCACCTCTCCATCAGTAAAGACAAACAACTAAAGAGGAGAGTTTACACACAGTTTTTCATCTACAAGAGCTGAAACACAACTCTCTGATATGTAATCAAGTATGCAGTCAGTAAACTGTTTTAACCAGTAAAAAAAGAGAAGAAGCTTTAAGCAAGACTGAGAGGAACAGTAGGAGCCACTCAACAGATCAACTCGTGTATAATTAGCAGATTATATGAGACTGATACAGGGCTTGGTTCATGGTCAACTTAAATGTTGGAGTAATGAATGAGAAAAAAGGAAGGACTAAGGATGACATCATTAAGGCGTTGTGTGTGTTTGTGTGTGTGTGTGTGTGTGTGTGTGTGTGTGTGTGTGTTTATAAGTAGTTTTAAACCTTGTGATCCACAAAACAGCATAAGAGTAAAAGATGAACTGACTGCCTTACAGTCAGTGCGGGAGCAGTGGCTTCGCTCATGCGTGATTCATTTGCAGTTTGGACTCATAGGTGTGAACATCTCCTGCCCTGATAGCAGCTGAGGGAGGACTATCCTCCACCCGTGAGCGCTTTGGCACGGGCGAGGTGCCCACGGCAGCACCTGCTGCTTGTTGAGAGTAGGAGCAATACACGCTTTCACGTTAAAAGTCATCATAAATAAGTTTCCAATAACAATAGAAAAAGTCACCAGATTTGTCACTAGTTGCTTTTTTAGTTCACTGAGAGACTGAGAGTACCGAAAAGCACCACTGAACGACACAGGAAATCTTTCCTGCCTGTGGCCATCTCCCTGTACAACGCATCCACTTAACACACTGGTTACTGCTACAACTACACATGTTTCTTTTCCAGCTATTTATTAATGACTGACTTATGTATATATATATATATGTATATATTGTACTATTCTTAGTTAGCGTATTGTCTGTCTTGTTAATGTTGGTTTATGTTGGTTTATAATGGAGCACTGTAACAAACATATAATTTCCCCCAGGGATCAATAAAGTATTCTGATTCTTTTTACTTCTCTAAACATACTTTTCACATCTCAAAATCCTGAAGAGAAAACGTAGATGCTAAGAAGTAAAAACAGATAAAGGCTGTTCTAACAATAACTGAGATATGAAGACAGCTCATCACTTTTTCTGTTTTCATGCTTTCTGTTGTTATGGCATAAAGTTAAAATACTTTGGTCATTAAAAAACAAACCTTCTAGGATTAGATGTGTGATGGTGTAATGTCGTTTAGTTTATTACAGTAAAATTGTGAATCTATTTTTGTAAAATAATTT
>NW_005188243.1:0-10587 GCF_000239375.1 Pundamilia nyererei | reverse complement strand
GTGTGGGCAAAACAACCAATGTGCAACCAGCCCGTTATTTCCACAGCTCGCACCATATTTGCAGCATTGTCAGTTACAATGCCTGGATTTTTGTTTGTAAGCTCCCATTCTTCGATTGCTTTGAACATAATTTCAGATCAATTAACTGCTGTGTGGCTTGCTTCAGTGGTTCTTGTCTGTAAGACATGAACCACTGAAAAAGTGAAACACTAACATCGTGTTTCACTTTTTTATACATGTTTGGGATTACCACTTCACTCAAATGTTTGCGTGTTGGTAAAACATAGCGTGGTTCTAGCGTATTAATGAGGTTTTGGAAGCCATCATTTTCAACAACGCTGTACGGACGTATATCTTTACATATGAGAGTTGCGACAGACTGTGTTATTTTTTGGGCACATTGGAGAAGTGGATGCCAACTTCACTGCAAATGCCTTTTCAAGTGAGCGTTGCTTGGTGTCGGCCGTTTTTGCTAGCGGGATATCTGGATGATGCCTCGTTAAATGATTTCTGAGATTTGTGGTATTTCCACAGTGCTTTACCTCCATTTTGCACATCTTACATACGGCTTTGCTTTTGTCCGGCTCTTCACTGTCTTCACAGTTCTTAAATCCAAAGTGTTGCCAGACATCTGCCTTTAGGCTTGGTGGCACATTCCCGGGAGTAGCCATGATGGTTCATGCGTCCAGGTCACTTAACTCTGGTGTGACTTCCTCATGTTAACCGCTTGCAAGTTTCATACGCGGCAAACCACATATGTATATAAAAAAAAAATCGATTTCAGGATTTAATGAATTGATATCGTTTTATTCCAGTTAGAATCTATTTTAATCGATGAATCGATTTTTTAAACCCACCCCTATATCTTGTTTATATCTTGTTGAGAACGCACAGAGTGATCTCACAGTGACTGCATACTTTGCAGGGCCCTGACCGATGTATGTAAAGGCCACAGGCAGTGTGGGCTGTGAACGCTGAACAAATAGTATGGCATCAAAAGAGGCAGGGCAGCAGGCACTTTACATCTTCATGTTTCCCTCTCACCACATATCCAAACCAATATCATGACCAGCAGTTTTACGGCTGTGGCTCCAGCAAACGTCAGCTGATACTAGAAAGTAATGTTAAATTATTCTAACAGCTTATCAAGCTTAAATGTGCTGCTGTTGTTTATCCGCTGGTCTCCTCTTTCTGGTGCAAAGTGGGCAATGAACAAACAACGGAGACGGACTTGCGACAGAAAAGCCAATCAGCTGATCATGATTGAAGTAGCAAGAGGAGAGAGATGGGGAGAGAATGATAGAAGAAGAGGTAGCTGTGCAGCATAAAGACACAGCATAACTCCAGCTTTGTGTCGTTTTTCATTCAACTTGAAGTATGGGACAAATTGTGTTCCTTTTCACCTCAATATGGAACTTTAAAGTTTGACCTCCTCGGCTGTAATTGGCCAGCACAGAGTCGATCATGACCAATTGGCCAATCCACCACCTTTCATTGTTTATACGGTTACAATAATAATAATAATAATAATAATAATATAAGCATCTGCCCAAATGAAAAATCACCATCAGTAGCCGATGGCCAGTCCAGCTGTGGCTCCAGGAGAGAATGTTTCAGGCTCTCTGAAACACATGAAATGGCTTCATGTGGAGAGTTGGTGTTCTTAGTGAATCGATCTGAAAATATGAGTAATACTCACATCAGCAGTGCCAGGGTATTCATAAAGTGGTGTTAGAGTTACAAAATATTTCCTCAAAACTTTTGTAAAATTGTTGCTCTCACACAGAGGCCTCACCATCTTTTCTCTCTTCCCTTCAGGACTCTCCTCTGCTCCTGTTGAAGAGCTTACCAATGGGCTGCTGTTCCAACATTTAGTTTTGGGTCTAGTTATGAACACATCTTCCCATCAGTTGTATTCATATGATCTCCGTGATATCAGTTTTCTGTCACTTTTTTCTGTAAATGTGTGATAAGATATCTTCCCTGCTGTTAGACAACATGTTATGTTTGATCTCACTTGTGTGTTTGTCATGGCAGTAAGAAGTGTAGAGTATAGTGAGAAGACCATGGAGGCTCTGAAGGCTGATCTTTGAGGAACAGAGATCCTTAGCCCCTCAAAAATACTTACGGTCAGCCTTGCATTCCCACTCAGCCTAAACAGGTAACTCAGACACACACACACTCACTCACACACACACACACACTTTAATGATGCCATTCTTTATTATATCTTTTTAATCATTCATTATTCCAACATGTAAGTTAACTATGAACCAAGCCCCGTATCACTCGTAACATATCTTATATAATCTGTTAATTATATACAAGTTGATCTGTTGAGTGGCTCCTACTGTTCCTCTCAGTCTTACTTCTCTTATGTTGTTTTACTAAAACAGTTTACTGACAGCATACTTGTATACCTGTCAGAGAGTTGTGTTTCAGCTTGTGTAGATGTGTGTCAACTCTCCTCTCTGGCTGTTTGTCTTTACTGATGAAGAGGTGGGGAACACCAAAGAAGTGATCGATCTGGTGAAGAAGATCTCTCACATGAAAAACAAGAAAAATATGATGACATGTGCTGCGTACCAAACCTGTGTGTTTTAAAAACAGCTGTTGTATTCTCACAAACCAGAAAAACACAACTATATCTACACAGTTTCCAGAACGTCCAACATGTCCTCTGTGAAAACTGTTTTATTGCAGGTGTTTCTCTTTTGGGATTGGGGAAGGGGCCAGCTCTGCTCTCGTCAATGGGATGGCCAAGGAAGGAGGAGGTCATGCTCAGTTCATCACAGGGACTGACAGGAACCAAAAGTAAGACAATGACTCATAACAATTACAGTAATGTTTGTTTTATTATTTATTTTCCATTGAAGAGATTAAATTGGTTTAACACTGTAATTCTGTGTCAGAGCTCAGAGGCAGCAGAGGGCTGTGTGACGCTGAAGTACAGCCTGGCAGGTCATCCCTCTGAGAACCAGCCGCACTTCAGTCTCAGACCTGCAGAGAACTCTGGCTAAATGACCAGTTTATCCACTGGAACAATTAGATATTACCTCGTGTTGCTTGTATGTATGATCTAAAACATTGTCATTGTGACCATATCACCATACTAATATCTGCACTGAGCTCATAGCATCACACTCCTTAAGTATTTGATGTCTTTTTGAAAGATGATGGTGTTTATGTCTGATTTCCATCCTATGAAAGAATTGTTATTATCTCCTTTAGACCTTTTTGAAAATATGAAATGTAGAATGAGCTCCACCTGTGCTTCTTTCTTTCTCTTGTCTGTAGATTAACAGTTCACAGGCTGGGTGCTCGGACTCTTATTTGCTCACTAGAGAACGGAGAGGAAGACGATGAGGTAGAAGAAGATGGAGGTGTGAAGGAGAAGGTGGTGGAGTTGAGTGTGCAATCAGGAGAGAGCAGTTCTTTCACTGCCTTCATTGTTGTCAGTAAAGACAATGGCGAGAGGATTCAAGGCTCTTCTCCACCGAGATATTCCAGCACCCAGTGAGTTTTTTTCCCCCCAAGTGTCAAGTAACAAGAACAACTTGAATCCTGTGGACTCCAACGATATTGTTCTTGTTTCATTCTTATCTTATCAGTGGATCTAATGGGATGCTGCCCTACTCAGTAAGAGTACACACACAGCCATATGTACAGTATATGTATCTCTGGTAGTTAGAATTGGGGTTGCTGCAAGTAAATTCACTTGCATTTCTGATTATGGACACAGACAGAGTTAGTCTGGGTGATATAACGTCAGATGATTTGCTCATGTTGACAAATTCCAGTCAGACAAGTAAAATGAGATCCCACATCAGTAAAGCTTCTACTAAATTTTGTGTGCAATGAAAGAAAAAATGTTTAATTGTGTTAAACATGCAGTTACAGAGGTATCTGTTTTGACTTCTTTGCTTCAGATAGACACGTTTAACTTTAGTTGGACATTAAAAGTCATCTAGACCTTAATATATTTAAGACATTCCTGTAGTTTAATTCGTTTTCTGTCATTTGGTTTCATGGGTATATAAAGTTGAGAGTCATCTGCAAAGCAATGCAAATGTATGAAGTGTTTTCTAATAATACTGCCTAAACAGGTGTAACATAAGAAGTATTGGTCCTAGTACAGAACCTGGTGAAATTTATAAAATACCTTTTGTATACAGTAATACAAAAAAGAGAGAAATCCAACAATCATATGACCCCCTATGAGCAAGCGCTTTGGTGACTGTGGGAAGGAAAAACTCCCTCCTGGCTGCGACAGGTTGGGATGAGGGTAGGAAGACAGGACAAAGACACACTGTGGAAGAGAGCCAGAGAGGAAGAATAATTCAATGCAGAGAGGTGTATAAACACATAGGGAGTGAAGAAGAAATACTCAATGCATAATGGGAATCTCCCGGCAGTCTAGACATACTGCAGCATAACTAAGGAACTAAGGACCAGAGATTATTGCTTTTGTATTCTAACTTTAATGTTGCTGTGTTTTATTAATGTATTATTTATAGTAAATAAATCAAAGCACAGGTGAGTATTTTTCCCTTCATTTCTTTTCATGAGTCATAATAAAACACATTTTTTAAAAAGACTAACATACTTACTGTGCGATATGACAAAAATCTCATATCCCGATATAAGACATTTATCATCCTGACCACGATATAAATCACAAAAATGTAATATTTTCTGTAAATTCTGTAAATCTCGGGCAATTCGACTTGCGTGACCGTTTTCCAGCTTGGTGTCCTTTACCTGGATTGTTTTAACCAATGCATGAAACTATACATTTTTAGACATAAGTTGTAACGGCCACCATTTTCTTTCAAAGTTTGAGTCTAAGATTTATTTTTTAGCACCTGACGGCTCTTTTTTTCTTCTCATCCGTAAACTCTCTGCATACTCTTTCACGTGATTCAGTTTATTTTGAAAAGTCTCAACAGGATCTTGAGCTTTATTGTGAAAGGTTTATGTAGAAAACAAATAAGTGGACAGCGGAGCCACGCGATGGTTTTACCGTCGTTGTTGCTAACGACAACATGTAAAAACAGGTGCTTGAACATCAGTAGTGTGGTTATATTAAATATAGGAGAAAGAGAGAACTTATAGAAACTAATATAGCCACTACAGTGACCATCAAAACAATGAAAAAATATTGCTGTAAACAGTTTATTCTACGACACCGCGAAACAAATGATAGATGTTTTTATATCGTCATCCGATATATATCGTTATATCGAACAGCCCTAAACATACTTACTTGTCCAAAATTCTTCCTTATTCTAATGCATATCTTTCATTTTTTCAATTTATGTCATGTAAGTAAACAGCTGGGCATAATTTCCACTAACCAAAGGGACATCGTGGTCAGCCATCTCTCTCTCAGAGTGAGTGAAATCAAGGCCAGCAGATGAAATGCAAAAGGCAGAGCATGCAGCCATTCGTGAGCTAATGGGCCCACCACTAGTAGAGCTTCCCTGTCCATCAGGGAGAAATACAGTGGACACTGCACTTTCTACCTAGAGGCAAACATGTTGACCTGTGGCTGGTCAAATCCTGCCCAGATTAGGGTCACCAGCTGTGGGTGCTGGGTGCCAGTGGACAGTAGTTCTCAGAATGTGAGTAGCTCTCAGTGACAACAGATGAATGCTGCTCCATATGGTCAGTTTAAAAGGCAACATGTGCAGGACAGCATGTGACAATTAAAAGCTACATTAGCTATTAGCAGTGCCTCATGATTAAAGTAGCCATTCATTTTCCTTGAAGCTCTCCCTTCCCAATTCTGTCCATCTATGTTCTTACCATGCTGATTACACCTCCCTCTGTCTTTTCCTCACTCTCTTGTTGGGACTGCTATAGCCTCCTCCTGCACTTCATCCTGGCTAGTGCTAGCAGCAGTCTCTTGTGACTGTGAGGGTTTTATATTAGTTGTTTCTGGGACTACTATTGACAGTGCAGCTGCTAACACGTCTGCACTTAGTGTGTGTAGGTCTGATGTGCAGCAACCATTCAAGGAACCCCTATGGTTACATCAACAAAGTAAAAAGAATTGACTCATCGGTCCTCAGTGTTATACCCCCAGTAGTAAAGATTATCACTTCAACTCTGAAGGGAGGAAATTATTCAGTGTGAAAAATGCTGCTTGTAATTTTAGCCAGGTGATGTGAGCACCCCTTTGAGGTGAGTCCCAGTAGTCCCACCCACTACTATGCTGCTGTGAGTGGCACCCCAGCCCATGAGCCTTGCATCCGTGGTATCACCTTCCTCTTTGTGACAGCTTCTAGTGAAGCATCTGCAGCCATTGTCTGAATGAGAGATATCGTCCCACCTGAAACATGCCTGCATGTGACAGCATTTTTCCCTCTGTGCCTACAGAGACACGCTCTGTATGAGGTGAAATTTAGAGATATTCCTATGAAAGATAAGGGCTGGGTTGGCTGCAGGACACTCTTCGTAGTTTGTGGTGAAACCCAGAGTCATCAGTGGATCCACTTTAACCTGCTCTTTTCTCAACATTTCTCACTCTGATAACAACAGCCATTCATCTATGTACGTTGCTATGCCGTTACCCCGCCTCTTTAGCAGGCCTACTAACGCCTCTATGCATTTCAAACATCCCTTTGGGCTGTGTGAGGGACCAAATGCCAGGACTAGTTACATGCACATTCTGCCCTGAAACACAAATCACAGGAATTTCCTGTGAGGCAGGTAAATGCAGATCTGAAAATATGCTTTCTTCAGGTCTACTTATATAAAAGAATTGCCTGGGCACACTACAGGCAGCAGAATGGCATTTGTCTGCATATTATGCTATGAAAAGTCTCCATTCTTCATCTGCACGGGGAACTTCCAAATAAGTCATGAGAACATTGAAGATGTCACTGGATCTACCTGAGACAGCTGGAGTCCTGGTCATGTCACACATGTCACTGCTACACTGACACTGTACCCCTACTCACCTTCACGCTGTTGGATTGGCTACATTAATTTAGGACCCATGGCAAACATTACCTGAGTCAATAGCTCTTTACATTAAACATGCAACCTTCACATTCATAAAGTTTTCTCCTTTTTCTTTATATTCACGTTTTATGTAAATAAAACCACAACACAGAGTACTAACCACTGTGCAGTCACTGTTCATAAAATAGGAGCGCAGCTAAATTGACCTCAGTGTTTGATTGTGTAGGTCTGTAAGCACAGTTTTCTGCAGGTTTGGTGTCAGTTTGAACTATTACATCATCTGTATGAAAAGTAGCGATGTCTCCTGTGTGTCGAAGCTTTTGAGCGTGTGTTGGTAATCTCGGGGTAGTTTTGTGAAGCGCGCGTCTTGCTTTGATTGCGTATGCAGTGACGTTCGAGGCCTCGCGGGCAGTCCGTACCACGTGACTGATTCAGGAACTGGCTCGCCGTTTTGCGCCAGATTCTAAATAAATTGGGCAGCAAAACACAGCTGATTCCCCATCACATTGTGTTGTGGAATTGGATTATGTCCCAGTTACATACTTGAGCATTTCCCCTTCGATGGAACCAGCAAGGAAGAGAAGATTTTCCCCTGTCTGGCAACATTTAGATCTCATCTCTCCTAATAAAGTATGCACACAGTGATAAATATCACAAATGATAAGTACCATAATATAAATCAACAACACCACAGATCTTATAATCTCATTTCTGTCTTTTAGTTTATTAAAAAAGTGAAGCACCACACACTAGTTTGTGTCATTGTCCAGATGTACATAAGCATGATTACACAGTTACACAATCATATCAAAACTCTGTCCTGATAGTTTCCACTTTCTCTTTTGTATCAGACATACTGAGACAATATTTGGGATAAATAACCATGAAAACAATTTATTTATTAAGTTTACACATCACATCATTATAATCATTGAGCCTATTTAACTTTAATCATCCACTTGATGGCGCAGTAGAGCCAATGAATCGTCACAATGAGTCGACCAGTTAGCTGGAAAGCTTCAGTTCATCACAAGGCTTCATCTCACCATCACAAATGAAAGCTCTTATAATTTGGCTGCTATTAGAGACCATCGATTTAGGCTCTCTTTGGTTACTACGTGGATCTTTTTTCAGACTAATTAATGAAAAAAATATAATAAATGGAAAAACAGAGTACAAATGTGGACAGTTAACTGGATATTACAGCGCAATTTCAGTGCATATATACATAAATACAGGTCTGAGACGTAAGTCGTGCAATATTGATAGAGCTCACATGACTCCCTCCTCTTCATATCCCAGAAATAAACCAGGATTTTAGTGCCTCATATACTGCACAGGTCATCGGCACACCTGTGAGATTCAGGACGACATGCTAAGAATCAGAATACTTTATTGATCCCTGGGGGAAATTATTTTTCTAAGCAGTGCTGTGTCACCGTTAATAATACACCATATTAATGCAAGGTACAATTACAGCTGGGCTCCGCCATGTTTTAAAATATGCAGAGCAAGCTGAGTTGGTTGAAATTCAGTTGTTACTTCAAGGGAATTTCATACAAGAATAATTGAAGATGAAATATGTCAATGGAAAATTGTACTTAGTAGTCAGTATAATCTTTTAATAATATAAGTTTGCATATGGTAGTGATAGGATGTGCGATCCTTAATAGTCTGCAAAGGCTTTGTGTGCATTCCAGAGTGCTCTGGCATTCACACCCACACTCTGGGAGTATGGGAGAGGTCGGACCTTGTCTTATTATTTTATGGTAGGATAAACGTAGCTATGTCAAGTTTTAGTCTAAGTGCTTAGATGAACTGTTGGACTTCCAACCAGCAGATTTAGGGAAGTCGGTTATGGGGTCACACTCTAACTCCACACCTACACCCACACACACACACACATATAAACATCCACATTCCAATGTAAGGAACAAACACCCACTGATGTATAAAATAAAGACCAGGGCAGTCTCAGAGCTGCGAGTCCCTGAGCCATCACTCTCGTGCGAGCGTTCTTTGGCTGCCCTTGCTAGCAACAAGTAAAACTGTGTGTTTTTCCTCTCTGTTTCTCAGCTGAAGAAGTGTTTTAGAATACATCTCTTGACAGTTTGTCACCCTGAGAACACAAGCTCCAAAAATCTTTCCCCGAAGACAAGAAATCCAGTTCCAGAACAACAAGATGGATATCAAGAGCTCACAGCAGGTCAAGAGCTCACAGCAGTATCCTGAGCCGTGAAGAAAAGGTCCAGCAGCAGCAGCTGTGCAAGACAGCGACAGCAAGGAGAAAAATGGCATCATCATGACTGGATGGATGGATGTGCATTTCCAACGAGCTGCAACTTCACTGTGTGTGAATGGACTTTTGAAAAGACTGCCTGAGTTGGACATTTGCCACTTTTGGAGCAAAATGGCAAGATGAGACAGTGGAAAAGACAGGACAAAGCTGAAAGACAACTGACTCTCACTGGACTGCTGCAAGGGGGGGAGATGGGATGAGACCACAGTGGAAGGAGCAGGGGAGGACACTAAAACAGCTGGCTGTTTTAGTGTGGGAATGAAATTTGGGAAGAAAAAACGACTGCCTTGCGTGGAGAATTGTAAAGTGTCTGGAGCACCGCAAAGAGGAGAGGTACACAAAAATTACACAAACAGAAAAATGCATTAATCCTACTAACACATACACACATGCCATGAAGCTCATGAAGATCAAATAGTATAGTAGAATATTGCTGTTGTGTGAGGTGTGTGACTCGTGGATGAATGTTTTGGGGATTTACTTGACTGATGCATTTTCTTTTGGTACCACTTTGAACCTGCCAATTAGTTTTGTTTTTTCATCATTCTAAGAGAGTATGCTCAGACAAGTCCTAAAACTAGGCCTTCATATTTTTCGATTTTTAACAGTGCACTGACATTTTTTGTTTGGCAATTTTCTTTTTTTCCAGCAGGCCTGCAACATCGGAATCGAAAGCGCTACACAACATGTTGAACAATCGCAAGTGAGCTTTTCCAAAATTAAAATGGGCTCAGGAGAAAGCCACTTATTTGGGACAATCAGAAAACAAGTCCCTGTCAAAAAGGATTCAGCGAGGTAATCCAGTCTAAATTTTCTTTTTTGAAATGGCGTCATTGCTGGCAGTAGAAACTTATTGCGTCACGAGAGGTTCTACTGTCAGCAAATAAAAAATGGGGACTGACTGGACTGACAAAAGCTTAACTTACTTGACACCAGTATGCAAGATTGCACCTCCACCTACACAGTGACAAAAGGGTGGATGTATGTATGTTTCTTTTTACAGGAGCAGAAAGGTCACAGCAACAGGTTGCATGGGCTTTTGGGCCGTGCTGACTTAACCTTTTAATTGCCACTTTCCGTGTCTTTGTGAATTTACCAGGGGTGTGTTATTCATGACCTTGTATTGTTTACAGTGCAGAGGTCACTGTGAGAAAGTGTGCATGCAGATGCGCTGCACTAACATCTACATCACTTTTTCCACAGCAGAGGGTTAATCGTGGGTTTTTCAAGAAAGTAAGTCTTCATCACTGGCTGGTAGTAACAATTAGTTAGCTCCAGCTAACAGCAGAGAGTCCCATGTAAATAATGAACCAGGTGCT
>NW_005188242.1:52801-55103 GCF_000239375.1 Pundamilia nyererei | reverse complement strand
GTCGTCGACGATTTTGATAGTCGACGTAATCGTGACTAGTCAACTAATCGTGGCAGCCCTAATTTATTATTGCTCTTAACTCGTTCTGTGAAGCACTTTGGCATACCTGTGGTTTTTTAAATGTGCTATATAAATAAAATTGTAATTGTATTTATTAGACAAAGTGTGAGCTTGAAATCATTCAGAGTTTCATAATCTGTTCAGAGCTGAAGAATGTTCAGAATGTATAAGTTTAGAAAATGGAAACTCCAAACAGCTGAAGTCAACAGGAAGCATCTTGAAACAAACACAACAAGAGAAAAAACTGAATTTTTCACATTAAAGTCATACATTTATCATAAAACATGAAAAAAATGTCAAGTTTCATTCTGTGAAATCAAAAAAACTGAACAAGAAACATCCAGGTCCAAAACTGAAAAAATTACCAGCTTAGGAGGCCGACAGTGGGACTTTGGTGGAGGCTCTACACTAAAGCTACTCAAAAGAGCCGAAGTGTGAAGCTGAAACTGTAAACCTCTGAGTGAAATAGCTACAGTATCTTTCATGTCACAAGAAACGTTCTTAAATCCACGCTGATGAAAGCATCATGCTTTTTTGTCCTGCTGCTTTTATTGAGTCACACTATGAAACTGTGCTGAGCCACAGCTGAACCAGCATCGCTGTACAGCAGACACTTATAGCACTTGGCTGCTTCCATTGAACTCTCTGTAAGGAGTTTCAGTTTCCTCTTCTGGTCCCTAAGTTTAGAACAACAAGGTTTCAAATAACTTTGCTCTAGCAGAATCAGCCACAGAAATGCAGAGAAAATGCTTTGGATCTCTTGGTTGTGTTGTATGATGCTTTGTTTCCATATCTGGTGTCTTTAGTGATCCATCCTCACAAAACAACAATCTACTGCAGCTTCTGATAAACAAGCTGGACCTGAACCTGGGATCTTCACTTAGAAAACACTTGTGAGTGGAACGTGTGAGAAGTTTTGTGCAGACAAGTGTGGATTTAGGGTCTGGGACGAGCTCTCTACAGTCTTTGTGGAGATCCACATTCTGTATACTGCTGAGAAGCTGGAGACATTTATCCTCCAATTCCACTGAGCAGCTGCTCTTGGTGGTGTTAGCTTCATGCACAGCTGGTTATTGTACTGGGAATGTGCTGCATATGAGTGCAAGCAGTCACAACAAAGCTCAGTGTAGACGATGCTGTGCACGCTCCAATGCTGATTGGTTGGAAAGTGGGCGGGAACAGGGAAGAGAGTGACAGCAGCATTCAGCACAAACATGGAGGATAAAAGAAGAAGAGCATGAGAAACTCAGAGGCTACAGTGGACACTTTTCATTGTTTTAATGCTCGCTTTCACTTCATCTTTACCAACAACAGCACAAGCAGAGTAGTCTACTGACTGCATGACTGTGACAGCACCCCCTAGTAACTGTAATCCACTACAGCATGTAGATGGCTGTCTGCTGCTTATCCTGTTTTTCACTCTCATTGGTTCTTTTTTGCTTGCTTTTAGAATAGTAGTCATTCCGATTGTTAAAAGAAGGCAATCAGCTATGATTAAATGTAGCTCCTAAAGCAGTGCTGGTAATAACTACTGAAGCAAATCTAGTATCAAAGCTCAGGGCCATCTGACCTCAGGAATTCGCATGATAAGGTGGGGCCACACCCAGTTTCACACCTTGGCTCAGGCGATTAGAGGATCATCAGTAGGTCCTTTTGTCCCTCTGTGGGGAGTTACTCCCACTAGGTTTATATCTGGGACTCCCCACCATTTGACGTTAGAACTGAAGAAGCTTCTCAGATGAGAGGTGAAACGTCTTCAAGTAACTTAAAGAAGTCCAGATGCTTTTCTTTACAAGCTCCTTTGACTATAAAAACTAGGAATCAACAGGTACCAACTGCAAACTGTTTCTGTTTCACAGATTGCCATGAGCCGTGACCTTTGACCTGTGAGGGCCACGTGTGGGCCACGAGCCATACGTTGAATATCACTGTTTGAAATGTGAAGATTGTTCTGCTACAGTCAATAGACTAAACCAGAGAAGAAAACAAACTTCACTATGAACATCCTTAGAGTGGATCAGTATAATATCAGCCTTATGTCTGCAGTTTAGTGTAAGCACAACTTTTACATCATATTCATCTCAGCACAACTAAAACATGGTAACTGACTTCAGAGTTTCAAGTACACATCCTGGACTCTCCAGAAAACCACACAGATGCTTCACTCCTGAATCCTGCAGCTGGTTGTTGTCACTCAGGTCCAGCACTCTCAGATGGGAGGGGTTGGACTTCAGTGCTGCTG
>NW_005188242.1:44788-52557 GCF_000239375.1 Pundamilia nyererei | reverse complement strand
AAAAAAAACTTGAAAAAGTCATGTTTCTCATTCAAGTAACCACAGTCTTCACTTTTAAAGGCGAAGTTGAAAAGAAACTGACATATTACAAGTTCAAAAACACTTTATTTCCAGTCACATTATTAAAGCGGACAAACTACGAGCTCATTTTCATTTCAACAAGTCATCTTCAACCCTGGTCTCTATGTGCAGCTGGCTGTGAGACCAGTGCTCAGGGGGCGTCAACAAAGCGCAACACTGAAAGAACATCACACACCAATTTGCTTCCAGCACTTTCACACAAACATCTACTGTCATTATTTTCACCAAACTCTGTGGAGTCTTTTATTGGAAATTCAAATGTGACTCAAATGGTCAGACAAAAGAGGGTTATGAGGAAAGATGATGAAATGTTGTGTATAAGCAGTTATCGAATCATTTTCCTCATAAACCGAACAACATGACTCACAAACATGTTTTTATAAACTAAGTGTTGGACTTTGATCAGCAGGATAACCCTGATGTTTCAAAGTTTATGATGATTTCCTTAGTCTTCTCCACATTCAGGGACAGGTTGTTGTTGCTGCAACACTCAGCCAGATGGTTAACTTCACTCCTGTGGTCGGTCTCATCGTTGTCGCTGCTGTGACCTACCACAGTTGTGTCATCTACAAACTTGATGAAGAGGTTGGAACTGTGTCATGGTGTATAGTCATGGGTCAGCAGAGGGAAGAGAAGAGGAATCATTAGGTATCCTTGGGGAGCCCCTGTATTCTGTGTTCTTATGCTGGAGATGTTGCTGCCGACCCATACTGTCTGCTGTCCTCCTGTCAGGAAATCTAGCCACCAATTACACTGATCCCCAGCAGATCCAGTTTGCGAATGAGTTGCTGGGGAATGATTGTGTTAAATGCTGAAATGAAGTCTATGAACAGCATTCTAAAGTATAAGTCTCTAGTGTCCAGATGTGTGAGGGCTGAGTGAAGGGCAGTTGAAATTGCATCATCAGACAAGCGGTTTGACTGGTATGGGAACTGAAATGGATCAAGGTTGGGGGGAAGAGATGTCTTGATTTGACGCATGACTACCCATTCAAAGCACTTCATAATGATTGAGGTGAGTGCAACCAGTAGTCGTTGAAGCAGGAGGGAGACGACTTCTTTGGTACGGGAATGATGGTGGAGGCTTTGAGACATGTGGGAACGACAGCCTGGCTCAGTGATGCATTAAATATGTCAGTTAATACATCTTGAGTTTCACAGAGCAGTCCCTCAGCGCTCATACAGGGATGTTGCTAGCACCTGAAGCTTCATGTGTGATCCTACCTACGCACTGAGGATAGTGTCACCACCTGTTCATTGGGGGTGTGTGGAAGTCTTCTGTGTGGGGGTGTAATTCTGTGCCTCAAAGCGAGCAAAGAATTACTTCAGCTCATTTGGTAAAGAGGTGGAACTGACGGCGGTCTGCGGTGCAGGCTTGTAGTCACCTCATCCCTGGCTCTGAAGGCCACATTTCTCACCCTCAGAAGCCTGTAGACCTCACCTGTGAGCCATGGTTTCTGATTGGCCCTGACAGTGATAGCCCTGTTCTCTGAGACACCATCCATGCATTTTGAAATGTAGGCAATGACAGTTTCTGTATATTCCTAAGGTCTAAGTTGTTGTCATGTCAGGGAGGGATGTAGACAACAACAAACAGCATGGCTGAAAATTCCCTCTGGAGGTAAAATGGTCTGTACTTGATGATCATAAGCTCCAGCAGAGGTGAACAGTGTTTTCAGGCCACAACAGCATCACTACACCAAGCATTGTGGATGTAAACACAGAGTCCTCCTCTGCTAGTCTTACCTCTTTTGGCGAGAGATCTGTTTGCTCTAAAGCATATTAGCTGGTCAAGGGGGCCGAATACTTTTGCAAGCCACAGTTAGTCTACATCAGGCCTGCCCAATCCCGGTCCTCGAGAGCTACCGTCGTGCAGCTTTTAGATGCATCCCTACTCCAACACAGCTGATTCAAATGGTTTGATTACCTCTTCAGCATGCCATCGTGTTTGGCAAAGGCCTGATAACAAGCCATTCATTTGATTCAGCTGTGTTGGAGTAGGGATGCATCTAAAAGCTGCAGGACGGTAGCTCTCGAGGACCGGGATTGGGCACCCCTGGTCTACATGATCCAGCTTGTTGTCCAGGGAGCGCTCGGAGGACAGTACGATGGTGTGAATAGCAGGTTTCTGTGAATTAGCTGCTAGCTGATTCCACATGCATTCGTCATTACCCCTCTTCTGTTTCCTCTTGTACCAACTGAGACGTTTCTACTGTGGACGAGATCTAGTAGAGGGGGTC
Source organism: Pundamilia nyererei (assembly GCF_000239375.1). Lineage (NCBI taxonomy): Eukaryota > Metazoa > Chordata > Actinopteri > Cichliformes > Cichlidae > Pundamilia > Pundamilia nyererei. The sequence goes on along the minus strand of NW_005188242.1, from coordinate 50,237 downwards.
ACTGATAGGGATGGGTATCGTTTAGGTTTTATCCAATACCAGTACCAAACCGGTACTTCTGAAATGGTGTCGGTACTTAAACGGTGCTCGAACCGGTGCTTAAAGAATGGAGAACACAAAATTGGTCCAAAAACCTCTGATGTTTAGCTGTTTTTTGTAAAAAGATAACAATGTTAGCCTTTTCTGCAGCTATGGGGCATATATGGTATCACTCTTGGCTGGAAGCAGTGCTTAATCAATGAAAAAAAACAGAAACTTTATCCAAAAACCTCTCATGTTTAGCTGTTTCCCACTTTTTCTTTGGTCATTTTAGCTTTTTTGCCAGGGTGAAGGGAGCATCTGCCATCAAACAAGAAGACAGCTGCATGTAACTACGACAGTGTTTGCTAGTTCACCTTACATGCATTAATGTAATAACGTGGTTAGCCTACTCAGCGTAAATTACACACGAACAACATTAAGCTACTCACGCAGAGAAGAACGGCTGCTGCTGCCAACATCATCCGTCATCATTTCTGCTACATTGGCAGGGCTAGGGGCCAGGACTCTCCTCTTTGGGTTTTTGGGGGATGTTGCTAACTCTGGGACCGATAACAGGTACCACACCTGCAGTAGATGTGCTGGTGTGAGGTCTCGCAGCAAGCTATCAAATACGGTGCATTTCTTGGCTTTAAAAAAACAAAAAAAACAAAAACGATATGCGTCACCAGGTGTTTCATCAGATTCGAGGTGTTACCTCCTTTGCACAGTATCACCTTAAAGCACTTCCTGCAGGCTGCTGAGTTTGCATCTTTTGCTGTGAAGTACAGCCAGACTTTTGCCCGCTTCGCCTTGAGCGTTCTTAATCTGTAGCTCTGCTCTAAAAGAACGTACATACCTGGGCCCGCCTACTACGCTTGCAAAGGTAAAATGATTGGCTGGAATCCAAAGTGTATGACATCACAGGAAAGAAAGCACCGAAATAAAGCACCGAAATGTGCGCTGCTTTTCGGTCTGGTTACTACCGTTTATGTCAGAACGATACCGGTACCCATCCCAAAGCAGTCTGTAGTTCCTTACTGTAACTTGTAGCTCTTGTTAGAGTTGATTATTTTAATAATAATAATGGATTGGATTTATATAGCGCTTTTAAAGGCACCCAAAGCGCTTTACAATGCCACTATTCATTGACTCTCGCATTCACACACTGGTGGAGGCAAGCTACAGTTGTAGCCACAGCTGCCCTGGGGCAGACTGACAGAAACGAGGCTGCCATATTGCGCCATCGGCCCAGTAGGCAGTAGGGTAAACTGCCAAGGACACAACGACCAGGACAGAGAGCCCGGGGATCGAACCGGCGACCTTACGGTTACAGATACGCTTCCCAACCCCCTGAGCCACGGTCGCCCCATGTTCCTTACTGTAACTCGTAGCTCTTGTTAGACTTGATTATTTTAAGATTGGTATTTGTGCAAAGTCACATGACCATTGCTTGCATTTCTGTTGATAAAATGTTTTTCCTTAATAGGTCGTAGCTTCTGTACATATATGAGATGCAAGCAGCCTCGTTGCTATAGTTTTCCATTGCACATTTAGAAACCACAAGGTTTTGTTCTTCGAAGGTGCAAGACTGCTCACCTCTTCTTTTTACATGCTTAGTGCACATGTTGATTTGTTAATAGGTTGCCCTATATGGAGCGACTGGAGATCTTGTGAAAGGTCATGCCATATATGGTGTCAGGAAAAACACACACACAGACGCTGAAGTTGCTCACATATGCTTGCCTTGAATGTATAACCATTTTCACTCAAATAAAAGGAGCCATAAGGGGATTGAGGTTTGGAGTTGGGTGAGCTTAGGTGAGGAGTGAATGACTCTCTCAGAGATCCTGGCCGGGATTTCCTTGTGACAAGTAAAAGATAAAAGCACTGTGGTTTTGCTCTGTTTACAAGAATTGGTCTTTGAGACAGCGAGGTCTGTGACTTTAGACCTAACAGCTCTTTCACGTATGAAAAGTTTGTGCAATTTCTTCTGTTGATTTTAAACAAAAAAGAACAAGAAAAACAGGAAAACAAAGATAGGAACACTCTTTTGCCAGGACAAAGAGCAGCTGCTGCTTGTGTCCGCACCGCCATTGGTTAGGAATGACAGCTGTGGATTAATCAGGGTCCCCTCTCTTTGAATTAGGAAAGGTCGGCAGGCCGCTCAGCACCCTGTGGAGGGCCAAGTATGAGCCGCCAGCCATACATTCAGTATCACTGTTTCAAAGGTGAAAATTATTACAGTTAAAACATTAAACCCGAGAAGAAGAAAACAGACTATACTATGAAGATCCTCAGTGTGGATCAGTATAATATCAGCCTTATGTCTGCAGTTTAGTGTCAGCACAACTTCCTCATCATATTCATCTCAGCACAACTAAAACATAGAGACTGACCTCAGAGTTTCAAGTCCACATCCTGGACTCTCCAGAAAACCACACAGCTGTTTCACTCCTGAATCCTCCATGTTGTTGAAGCTCAGATCCAGCTGTCTCAGATGGGAGGGGTTGGACTTCATTGCTGCTGCCAGGTAATCACAGCTCATCTCTGACAAACCACAGCTCCACAAACTTTATAAAGAATGAAATATGCAAGTTTATTAGAGAAAGTGTGTGCTTGAAATCATTCAGTGTTTCATAATCTATTCAGAGCTGAAGAAAGTTCAGAGTGTAGAAGTTTGAAAAATGGAATCTCCAAACAGCTAAAGCCAACAGAAAGCAGCTTAAAAAAACCCCACAATAACAGAAATAAATGTTCAAATTAAAGTTGTGCATTTCTAGAAAGAGTATTTTAAAGACAGCGTCGCTATTGATCATCTTCTTTTCAATAAAAATTTGGTTTTCCCACATGTGAGTGTTTATGATGCACAAAAGACTGAGTGCAAAGAAGGGGCGAGGATGACAGAGAAATGGTACAAGAGCATCAACACCAGTGAGGAAATTTCCAGAAGGATTTTGGAACCTGTTGCATTAAATCACAAAACCAAGTTGTTACAAAGAAACTCCATCATATTATTGCTTAGCATGTCCCAGGGTTCCTCTGGGATGTTTGGAACTTGTAGAAGTGCACCATTTTCTAATGATTATAGACTAAAGTCAGAATATGATCCACTCACTAATAATTGATCAACAAATTGATTTACTCTGCCTTACAGAGACCTGGTTGCAGCAGGATGATTATGTTACTCCAAAGGTTAATTCTGTTAATCTGGACGTAGCGTTTTCTGGGAGAAACGTTTCGTCACTCATCCAAGTGACTTCTTCAGTCACTTGAAACCACTCCAGACTGAAGAAGTCACTTGGAGGAGTGACGAAACGATTCCCCCAGAAAACGCTACGTCCAAATGAACAGAATCAACTTTTGGAGATTTATTTTCTTGGATGATTGAGAATGCATTAAGACGATGATTATGTTAGTTTAAATGAATCAACACCCCGCAAGTCATTCTAACTACCAGAAATCTCAAAGCACAGGCCGAGGGGGCGGTGTGGCAGCAATTTTTCACACCAGCCTATTAATTAAAGAAAGACCAAGACAGACTTTTAATTCATTTCAAAGCCTGATGCTTAACATTGTCCACCCCAGCTGTGAAACTCAGAAACCAGTCTTACTTGTTATCATCTATCATTCACCTGGGCCTTACACAGAGTTTCTCTCTGATTTCTCAGACTTTATATCAGATTTAGTTCTCAGCTCAGATAAAATAATGATTGTGGGTGATTTTAACATCCATATAGATGTTAAAAATGACAGCCTCAACATGGCATTTAATCTGTTATTAGACTCAATTGGCTTCTCTCAAAACTTTAATCTTTAACCACACTCTAGATCTTGTTTTAACATATGGCATAGAAACTGAACATTTAACAGTTTCCTGAAAACCCTCTCCTGTCTGATCATTTCCTGATAACATTTATATTTACAATAATTGATTACACAGCAGTGGAGAGTAGACTTTATTCCAGTAGATGTCTTTCGGAAAGCGCTGTAACTAAGTTTAAGAATATAATCCACCCACTGTTATCATCTTCAATGACCTGTACCTAGAGCAGAGCAGCTATCTGAACGCTACCCCAGCAGAGGTCAATTATCTTGTCAATAATTTTACCTCCTCACTAGGGGTGGGCCATATAAACGATATACGATAGAAACAATATAAATTTGGCCAACGATAGAGATTTTGACTATACTGCTCTATCGCGTTAGCGCATGTGGATGATGTCATCAAGCTGTGCCTGTTTTGGTCGAAAGTTCAGATAGCTGCTCTGCTACAACATCATCTGCAAATTATCCCGGGCGACAGTCATAGCAAAGAGATGAAGCACTTTTGAAATATGGGGAAAGCCAAAAACTGCACTTCCTCCACTTCCGTAACATTGATTCATTAATGTTGAATTCTCTCGCAGCTGTTTTATTCCCATGTTGTTGCAGTATATTAATAACTAACCTCGTATTGTGGATGAATAATCACAGTTGTTCTCCTCACTGAAGTTTGCACCGTGTATAGAATCCTGCTATACGATTGCATTTGTCCCTAACCACCAGAATCCCTCGCGTTAACTTTTCTCGAGTGGAAAAAAAGTTGCCGTTCATCCTCCAGCTTCACTGTGCTAATGTTATGCTAACATAGCTGTGTCGCTAGCAATCACGTAGCACAACATTTTATACCAAGTAGTCCAACTTCAGTAACCCTACAAACGCCACTGCTGTTTAGTTTTCTGTCTTCATTTATGTGGAAAGTGGTAGCAGAGGCCTCAAATCAGAAGTACCTGACTCCGTGGTATAATTCTCAAACACGTACCCTAAAGCAGATGACTCGTAAGCTGGAGAGGAAATGGTTTGTCACAAATTTAGAGGATCATCATTTAGCCTGGAGAAATAGTTTGTTGCTTTATAAGAAAGCCCTCCACAAAGCCAGAACATCTTACTATTCGTCACTGATTGAAGAAAATAAGAACAACCCCAGGTTTCTCTTCAGCACTGTAGCCAGGCTGACAAAAAGTCACAGCACTGTTGAGCCAGCCATCCCTTTAACGTTAACTAGTAATGACTTCATTAACTTCTTCACAACTAAAATTTTTATCATTAGAGAAAAAAATACCAATAATCATCTCAAAGATGTAATATAATCTACAGCTACTTTTAGTACCATTGATGTTAAGTTAGACTCTTTTTCTCCAATTGATCTTTCTGAGTTAACTTCAATAATTACTTCTTCCAAACCATCAATGTGTCTTTTAGACCCCATTCCTACAAAACTGCTCAAAGAAGTCCCGCCGTTAATTAATGCTTTAATCTCTAATAATCGGCTATGTACCACAGGCCTTCAAGCTGGCTGTAGTTAAACCTTTACTCAAAAAGCCATCTCTAGACCCAGCAGTCTTAGCAATCATATTTTCACGACCATAAGACGCACTGTACTAAAAGG
>NW_005188242.1:9475-14453 GCF_000239375.1 Pundamilia nyererei | reverse complement strand
AATTGCGGCACTTCAAATAATTCCATCCCAACAAGAGTTTGGAAAAATCCCATTAAGAAAGAGAAATCAAACATTTGGATTCATTTTAATGAGCTCAGACTTGTTGAAAATGCAGAGGAGCTGGTTGTGAACTGAGCTTCAGAGAAACACAACATACTGATATTCACTGTGAAGCTTTGAGTGGAAAAATCAGAAAGAAACAGCATGTGGAGCCTGGAATAATGGGAGCTTCCATCTTTAAAGGACTGAAGAGGAAGAAGTTTACAAGAACAGTTTAAAACATCAACTGATTGAATCCATGAATCTGAAAACGTGTTTCTGAGTGAAAGAGAGACATGTACAGTCAGAGTGTTTATCTAACAGGAGGACACTCTTTACACTCCACTCAGCACAGAGTCACTGAGGAATCAGGAAACCAGAGGTTAAATCCAGGATAAAGAGTTTCAGTGAATGTGGTTTTCAGGGTGTGCAGGTGGATCAGAGTGTCAGAGAAGGCTCTGTAGAAGGACAGAGTGCCAGCAGGACAGTCCACATACACTGCTACTCTGTTAGAGACAGAGGAAGAAGAGTTGATGGATATTGCTTTGTTGTTGTGCCTGACAGAATCAGGACCATCATCAGTGCAGTACAGACACCAGGACTGATCATTCCATCCAAAGATACACGCTTTACTGTTTCCTTTCCTTCTGACTCTTCTGTAAGTGACTGATATGAGAACCGTTCCTTTCCACTCGACCTCCCAATAACAGCGACCAGTCAGACCATTTCTACACAGCAGCTGAGTAAGTCGATCAAATCTGTCTGGATGATCAGGATATGATTGAACCTCCTCCACATGTGTCATCTTCCTGTCATTGTCAGACAGTTGGAGGCTTGTGTGAACTGTGTCTGTGTCGATTGTGAGTTTGCAGGAATCTGATGAGAGAACAAACACAATCCAGCTGCAGTTATTGATCCATCATCTGTTCATTGATCGACACTTTGATGATGACTCCTGACATCAGAGAGGTGAATGAGTGATGTGACAGTTTGAAGACAGTTGAATGTGTGCTGCTTTGTTTTCATGAATCACATTAAAAACACACTTACACTTCCTCAGACCTGGTGTCAACCACTGGACTCCAGCAGGCTCCACCCTGAAAGGAGGAGGGGGGTCAGACCAGCACAGTCTCTGTCAGCATGCACACATGGACATTACGTCGCTCTCATACACGTACCGTTAGACATTGATAAAGAAATAGTCCAACATTTTCACAAATTAACTTCAATCATACATGGATCAAACTGCTGATGATTTGGACTGATCCTGGATCTGTTAGTCCTTTGAAGGACTTGCCAAACTCTTCCGTGGTCATCATAATCCTTTGTCTCACTTTACTGATTACCTACAGAAAGTTACTCCTTCAGTCAGCAAGGAATAATCTACATTGCGTATGAGCACCACTTTTTAGATAAATGTGGGACTTACTGCTCCTTCCGGGAAACTTTTGCAGAGCTCTGTGAGAGAGGTTCCTTTAAAATCAACTGATATTATAGTTATTTAAGAAGTGCCACTTAGTGGTAACTAAGCAGAATGTCTTTTTTGTAGAGGAAGTGGTCTACAGGAAGTAGGAAGAAGCTCTTTAGCTGCTACAGTAAAAACATTTGTAATCTGATGGCAATCTCTGCAATCCTGCTGTTAAAGTCCACAATATCGGCTTCATCCGTAAGTTCCTATACATTTAATGTGTATTAGTAAGTTTTGACATTATTTTGAGTTAAATCACATGGAGGCAGATAGATGCTTGTATTTTTTTCAGCAGATGCTTAATTTGTGGTCATGTATCTTTCATTAGAGCAATGTTAGAGAATTTATTTTCATCATTAAATACTGCCAAACACAGCAAGCAGCCTGTTTCTTGGAGGATGAAGTGCTGGGAATAAAGAATGTTAAGCTAGCTGTATAGCTGAAATTACGTTGCCTGCAACAAACTTTAGTGAGGACAGCATAGAGCTATAGCCAGTTAAAATTATTGTTCCTGGGCAAGTTCTTGGTGTCCCAATTTGTAAGTATCTCTCAATTTTCTTGACAAAGTGGACTAATGTTTCTTTTGTGAGCATAGGAAAAAGGGAAAGAAATGTTGCCAGCTCCTCCTCTTCTATTAGACATTCTCCTCATACCTGAGAGTGTCTAGTCTCCAGGATGGATCCATCAATCCTGCCGACAGCAGTTTTATTCCTGAGTCTCCAGGTTGATTGTAGCTCAGATCTAGCTCTTTCAGATGAGAGGGATTGGAACTCAGAGCTAAAGCCAGAGAAGTACAGCCTTCCTCTGTGATCAGACAGCCTGACAGACTGAAAATACACCAAACAACAATTCATCAATAGAAAGCTCTCTTATGTACTTCATTTTTTTCTCATTTTCTTCAGTTGTCTTTTGCTTTATTTATAGTGAGACAACTACAACTATAATATTTGTTGTCTCTCTTTTTTTTTAATAATCCACATCTACTTTTGAAAACTCTAGGAACTATGTGTAGTTCGTGCATAACTGTACATTTCTGTTTCAAATTGATATCAAGGAAACAAAGGGCTTGTTTTTTTCTAAAATCATACCAATAACAATACAGATGCCTTTAACTAATGAGTGCAGTTCATAGATCAATCTGGCCTAATATTAGGAACACCTACACATATATTTGGTTGTTTCCCTGGCATACAGCTTGAGGTCATCGATTTGGAAGACGTGGTCATTAACTGCTCCATTCCATGACTGGCATCTGTAGCCAGCTGTTGATGGCAGAATGCAGAACAGAAGTGGCTGCCATGCTCATATTGTTCACGTGCTGGTAGCAACACACCCTGGAGGTTTCATGTGAAAACAGCTGATTTATTCTACTGGCTTCTTACTCTCTGATATGCTTCTTTAGGCAGTTAGCTAATCATCAGGTAAGGCCTTATTGCTTTGTATTTCATGGATGTCTTTGCTGCAGTTCTGATAGTTGACAAACTTTCCTTTATGGTTCATCTTGGCCTCTATACCCCTTCATGGAGGGTAATTCTCCTTGTGGATGTTTGTCTTTTAGCCAAAAATTTCAAGGATCACTGTTGATATGGTGTAGATCTGTTGATTGGTTTTTAGTGTTGGCCGTAGTAGAGATTGTCCATTAAGATGCACTCACATTTTCTAGTAAACTTTCTACTCCAGTCCAGGTTTTCAGCAAATGATTCCTTCAGATTGTCTGTGCGCAGAGTAAACAGACTAAACTAATTTAATACTGGATGCTTGTTATCTTTGGGTCTGAGTTGGCACTGTATTAACAACAGACTTGGTTTCTTCTTGAAAATTACTGCATGGGTCCACAACCACATCAGGACAGTGCCACCTGAGATTTCTGCAGATTCTTGGAAATTTTTTCACTAGAATTAAAAAAATAAAAAAAGTCTTCCCAACTTCAGTTGTTCCATAATTTGTAGACACAGTCTTGTTGATTTTTGTATCTGGACATAGCATTTTCAGTCGATGTCACTCATCCAAGTTTTTTAGTCTCCCTAACTTTATAAGTAGTACATTTGCAGAATTACTGTTTGACAAGTTAACTCTTTTGGCTGGATCACTAATCAAGACTCTACTTGTGTTTTAGAGCCCAAAATACCAGGTGACCTCAGGAAAAATCACTGACAAATGTGTCTCAGCATCTCTGTGGATGTATATACAATATACTTTTTATTTTGGCAATCTAGTTAAATGCCAAATGTTGCTTTCTCCTATTTTTCTACAGTCCTATCTCAGCCCTGACTTTAAGGTTCATAACAATAAAAGGAAACTAAAATGCTTTGAACACAAATGGCCCTAAATCTCTGAATGATCATTGCCTAAGTAATTTATACAAACAAATCTAAAACAGAATTTGCACATCAAACATTTTTAGATAGCAAATAAGAATCTCATCATGCATGTAAAATGTCAAAATGTAATTTTACATTTGTCTAAAGTTTAGCTGTACATGCAATAATAATTATCCAGAAATTCTGACTTTTGGAATTAAAGTGGAAAAGTTTGCTTACCTGAGAGTTTCCAGTGTACAACACAGACTCTGCAGTCCTGTAGAGAGCATCTTCACTCCTGAGTTGTGCAAGTTGTTGTTACTCAGATCCAGCTCTCTCAGATTAGAGGACTGTGAGCTGAGAACAGAGGTCAGAGCTTCACAGCTTCTCTCTGAGAGGTTACAGCCACCAAGTCTGAAACACAATAACATTTCTGACAAAAAAATCCACTATGGTTTACCTAAAACCTATTGTTGTCATCTGAGACTGAAGATGTCACTTGAATGACAAAACGTCCCTCCCAGTGAGACTATTACGTCCATATGAACAGAATCAACTTTACTTTAAGATTAATTCAGTAGTTGAGTATGAATACTTGTCTGTTTCTCTTTGTTAATCCTGCATTAGATTGGTGAAAAGCCCAAGGTATAGCCTGACTCCCACCGTTAAGGGTGATTGGATAAGCTCCAGCACTTCCACCCACTCTACACCTCGTGACCCGATAAGCAGGAGAAAATGGATGGATTCTCTGTTAAGTATTTTGAAAATGAAGGGATGAGCACAAATTTACTTACAGTGCTGTACTTGAGTTTTTGACCACTGGCAGCAGCCTCAGAAAAGCCTCCTCTGAAGCTGAGTAATTCTTCAGGTCAAACACTTCCAGATCTTTTTCTGATGACAGTAAGATGAAGGCAAGAGCTGACCACTGAGCAGGAGACAGTTCATCTGTGGACAGACTTCCTGAACTTGTGTACTGTTGGATCTCTTCCACTAGAGAAAGATCATTCAGTTCATTGAGACAGTGGAACAGATTGATGCTTTTCTCTGCAGACAGATTCTCACTGAGCTTCTTCTTGATGTACTGAACTGTTTCGGGATTGGTCAATGAGCTACTTCTTGTCTGTGTCAGCAGACCTTGTAGGAGAACCTGATTGGTCTGCAGTGAAAGACC
>NW_005188242.1:5230-8117 GCF_000239375.1 Pundamilia nyererei | reverse complement strand
TTCCTAATTAAAGTTCCTAAATGAGTCAATAGACAAAAATATCAATAGGAATTATTATATGCACATATTTTGAATATATAGGTGTATTTATTGAATCAATACTAGAACCCCAGTTTATCTAGCAGCTTAAATCATTTGAGAAATCCTCTTACTGCTCTGCACTTCATCAGCCAACTCCTCCTGCTTCATTCTCCTCAGGAAGTTCAGTATGATGTTTACTAATGATTCTCTACTGTCCTTATGGCATTCTTCCTCACCCTTGAATGCCTGGTTATTCTCCGTTTGACTCTGTGAGCATTCTGCGTAATCTGGATTCAGAACCTTCTGTATCTTTTTAAGTTCTTCTTTCACAAAAGTGATCATTTTGTCTTCCAAGACCTGCAATGGAATACTTCATGAATGAGGGTGGGGAGGTGGGCCATAGATACTGAGAGACAACAGAGCAAAATGCAAGTGACAAGAGGTGGAACAGAGACACGAAGTATTTGTATAAATGAGAGTGCAGAGAGAAGCTTAGAAAAGAGAAGCATCATCAGAAGTTTCTCAGCTTAAGCTCACCACTGACCGTAACTAAAAGGACAAATGAAAGTTGGAAGCCTTAAAAGACAGGTGTCTTTCTATTGAAACCAAACTGGTCTCTGATTTAACAGGAGAGGATCTTCAGAATTATTCATCTCATTCTATTGTTAGAAACTTTAGGAACCAAAAGTAAACCTGCAGTTTGCGAGTGAATTGGTTGATATAATAAGGAAATATGAGCTCTTAAATGAAAGATATGATATTCAGCTAATGTCAAGGTTATGTGACATCTCACCTCTGCCACATGTTAATTACACCCTGATGCAACCACTGGGTTGAACATTTTTGCAACCTCTGTTTTACAACCAATTGTTCACAGTAAAGGCTAAATTCATAGAAAGCAATTCAATTATGTGTAATATCCAGAGTCCTAATGAAATCCAAACCTTGACTTCTTTTAAAAACTTGATGAAGACATTTCATGAAACACCAAGAAATATTTTTTTCTATAATTCTTACTAATTAGCTAGAAAGAAGCTAATTTTTAGCTAATAGTTTACTGGGCCCTACAAACAGAGCCAGCATTTGACATGTATTTGCATGAAATATAATTATGTCATGCAGTTTAGAGGAGGCAGAGGTCTGTCAAATACCCCTGCCTCCTCATCCAACAAAAATAGTTGTTGTATATGTACAGACCATAAATATGGAGTCCAGCTGTGTTTGATGCTGCTGGGCAGCCTGACCACTGGGAAGCTCTGAGCTCTCCTGGTCCACTCTGTGGAGGCATCATGAAGATGAAGAATAATAATAAACATAACCAATTAGTCAAGATGCTGGTCCTTGACATAAAAAAAAAATAATAATAATAGTAACAAAAAAGCAATAATTTCTAAAGTGTGTCTATGCTAATGCTAGGTCAGTTCTCACAAGATATCAGAATCTATATTGTTGGAGCAAAGAACTGCTGGGTTTTAAATTGAGAGCCATCTGTACAAATGTCCAGATTATCCATCCATCCATTTTCTTCTGCTTAGGGGTCATGTGGGACTGTAGCCTTTTTCAGCTACCACAGAGGCAGGCTGCACCCTCGACAGGTCGCCAATTTGTTGCTGGGCTAACACCCTTCACAGACAACCATTCACATTCAGACCTATGGGCAATTTAGATTGACCAACTTACCTAACACCACTAACTGCAAGTACCCGGAGAGAACTCACCCAAACATGGGGAGAACATGTAAACTCCACATAGAAAGACCCCGGCTAGGTGGTGGAATAAAACTCAGGACCAACATCCAGAGTAATACAAAAGTAATACAAACTATAAAATTTTCATCTTTGTAGAATTTGTTATAATTATGTGGTGACAGTGTAAAGATACCCTCCATTTTTTTTAAATTTCAGCCGTTTTAACATTGTTCTTTATGTGAGGCTTGGATGGAGGAGGTTTTGCTTTGATGCCATTTGCGAGAGAACTGTAAATCCCGTCTCAATGAGAATGAAACTGGATGATAGAGGACTACAACAACTACATTTTTTCTTCACTAAAGAAACGCCTCCTCCCACATCCACTCTTTAAACTCTAACTGCTGTGCTCGTGGAAACACTCCAACACACACTGCTTCACATATGAAAATAGAAATGTGTGTGAAAAAGAGCTGAGTTGACATTGATCATGGTGGAGGATTTATTCATAAACATTGAGTCACAACAACATTTAGACACACATTACCTCTCTGCAGGAGGACAGAGGCCTGATTTAAATGTTTGAATATAATCCTTTGATTGGTCACTCTTGAAGGACACACAGCTGGTGCCAGGTTCATGGGGATCAGATATCAGATTGATCCTGATAGAAAAAAAGAAAAAAAATACTTTAAGTTTATTTTCTTGATTTAAAAATCCAAATAGTTTAATAAAATCTATAAATAAATGTAAAAAAAAAAAACCCAAACAAATCAAATTATCCAGCCATTCTCTTCCTGTCTTTAGTTTTCCATTTTGTTCATATTTCTAAATGTCAGCATTAAACTGGGCATGAAACATTGCATACATAAAGGCCAATTTAGACCATGGAGCCCTAACACTGTCTGTGAAGCTGGATTTAAGAAATAAGCGTTTCCTCTACAGACATGCTGATAGATATCAGGACTAGTACTTTGGTGAAAAACTGAGTTAGCTTTGTGCGTTTATGTTGTAAACTGCTTGGATGTGCTTTTTAAAAAGATGTTTTGTTGCATAAAATTTGGGATGATCACATGCTATGGACATCTGCTCTGATATCTATCTGCATCACAACTTGAGGAACCATGAAATACTGATCGGAAGTGGGCTACTGGAATAACAAAGGATGAGATTACGGAATA
>NW_005188242.1:4069-5210 GCF_000239375.1 Pundamilia nyererei | reverse complement strand
GGCATGAAACATTGCATACATAAAGGCCAATTTAGACCATGGAGCCCTAACACTGTCTGTGAAGCTGGATTTAAGAAATAAGCGTTTCCTCTACAGACATGCTGATAGATATCAGGACTAGTACTTTGGTGAAAAACTGAGTTAGCTTTGTGCGTTTATGTTGTAAACTGCTTGGATGTGCTTTTTAAAAAGATGTTTTGTTGCATAAAATTTGGGATGATCACATGCTATGGACATCTGCTCTGATATCTATCTGCATCACAACTTGAGGAACCATGAAATACTGATCGGAAGTGGGCTACTGGAATAACAAAGGATGAGATTACGGAATACTGGAATGCGCATATAATTCTACCAAATAGCTCCACCACTCAGGCTAGAGACAGAATGATACTAGATGAGCATATCGTTAGCTTCATAGCATAAGTGCCTAAGTCATTTTTTTGTGTTTTCGGAAAACAAGAAAAAACTAATTTTCTAAATATCACATGCATATTTTTACATATCACATGCAATTTGACCAAAAAATGACTTAGGCACTTATGCTATGAAGCTAACGATATCAGAAAGGATGCAACCCATAACAAAAAAGGTCAGCTGCTAGTGGATCTAAGAGCAAAACACAGCAACTTTCCTGAACAAGATCCTTTAACCATTAAAGTGGCAGAAATCCATGAAAAAGTATCCAGTATGAAGAGTTGGACAGCACCAGGTCCTGACATGATTCACACCTACTGGCTGAAGCTGACTAAACTCCATGAGCTGCACAAACAAACCTGATGCTAATTGACAAGAGCCACGCAGAGTGGCTAAATGAAGGCTGGACAGTTCCGATCACCAAGGATACCCAGAAGGTACCAATCACAACTATTGACCAATGACCTGCCTCAGCACACCATGGAAGCTTCGGTGAAGCTTGTTGGGCTTGAACCAAGTGTCGCAGCGGCTAAGATGAAACGAAACATGGCTCCATACATGAGGGGGAGAAAGAAATTTCAATTCAATTTCAATTTTAGTTATACAGTGCCAAATCGCAACAACAGTCGCCTCAAGGCACTTTATATTGTAAGGTAGACCTTACAATAATACATACAGAAAGTAATTGGCAGAAATACCTGAGGGGCAAAACACCAGCAAATGG
>NW_005188242.1:0-3414 GCF_000239375.1 Pundamilia nyererei | reverse complement strand
AGGGTACACCCTGGACAGGTTGCCAACCTGCTATAATGGGGGTTTAGCTGAGGAGGGAGACAATGAGGAACATTTAGTCCAGTTTGTGCAACAGAATAAAGACAAAGGACAAACTCCTCGACATTTATGTTTACACACGCTGTGGCCTAACTGCTCACATCTGGAAATACTTAAGACGGGCTTTCTAGTTGGGCTTCTTGCCTTGGCCCTGAGCTGGCACTGTTACAGAAACATTTCAAGTCCCCAACTGCAGTCCTGTCACATACACATCTTACCATTTGTGAAGCTCTCAAACATATCCCATGGCTGGCAGTTCTTTCTGAGTTCATCAAAATGTCCTTGTGTCATCTGCGAGACAGACAACGCTTCATACACACACCCACCGCTGACCAAAGGTGGAAAAACTACACATCACCTTTCAGTAGAAATACACACACTTTTGCTAAAAATATTCTAGTAAATGATGGAAAAAAAACACTTATAGGAATAAACACTGCTCTTTGAGTGAAATTTCAACAAGCTATTTATGTGGAAAGGCTTTTTGTGTCAAGCTTCACTGTGAATGTAAATTTTGAAGCAGTTTGGTTGTACACTGATGAAAAAACATAATTTTCTCTCTCACACTGTCTGGCTGACACATGAACACTGAGACTGTGCAGCATCATTTGTCACATCCGCCCTGCAGCTAAACCAAACCAACATTACCAACATTAGTCATTTTATTTTAAAACAACCAACAGGAAATGGCAGCATACAGCTTTGTATCACTTCAAATAGAGAGATTTCCTTCTGAGAAATAAAAACACAAAACAGTTTGTATTACAAATAAATTAATAAAACATCACTTGTTCATCAAATTGTTTGATTCCAGTCACTTAATAATCTATAATCATGTGGATGTGATTATAGATCATCAAACTAGAAAAAAGATGTAACTGCATGCAGCATAGTTTTAGTTTGAAGCACACCTGAGCATTGAAAAGCATCATTATGTTATTTAACAGTGCTGTATAAACATTAACACAGATCAGTGGTTTGTTTGATTTACATATTAATCCAAATCACACATAGTTGTTTTGAACATATTAAATAACAGTCTGACGTCCTGTTCTGCTCCAACACTTTGTGTGATGCCTCAACTCAAAGGAATGTTTAACTGAACATTTCCTCATGTCTGAGTATGTGTGTGTCTGTCTGTGAACATTAACCAAGTAATTCAAATTTCATTCCAATCAACTTTTTTCTTCTTTGAAAACTCAATTTGAAATAGATTAAACACAAGTATTAGGGTTCGTTTATGCACTTTACACATTCTTTAGTTATTGATGGGCAGATATAAACATATTTAACGCAATACTGCTGGCATTATCCAGTAGAGGTTTGTGGCCAAATTCAGCACAACTAACTCAAATGACTTTAAGCGGGCCTTCATTGAGACTGAAAACATTTCAAAATGCTTAATAAAAAATCCAAAGACGTCAATGGAAGGCTATGCAAGAAAGACAATAAACCACACACTGACCAACTAAAAATGATTAAAAGCATCAAACAGTAAAAGAAGAAAATTCCACTGATTAAGAAGACAAAGTACAAAATAAACATAAAACCTTAAGAGTCTGGCAGCAGGAGTCAAAGTGTTCATCACAACATAAAGACAAGGAAAACCTGAATGTCTGCTGCTTAAGAACAAACTGATTAAATCATCCCTGCACTTAGCTTGCTTCCTACTAATGAAAAAGTGATGGCAACAGCATGTTGAGTATTTATACTGCCACCCCCAATATTTAGGGTCAGCCACTCCAAAGTTTAAATGTAATCAAAGTAAAATAAAAAAAAACACTAATTTAATGCCTTGTACATATCGTTTGTATTAAGCCTTTTGGTTCTTAGTCAACACACAAGGCTAAGTCATTAAAGTGTTAACCTGGCAGGGGGTGAGAATGTTGGCTGCACTCGGACCCTGCTCAGTATACAACTAATCTGCTCTTCACAGATGGAGGCAGTGCTAGCTACTCTATGGCTGTATCCCGATTCAGGGTCTGCAGCCTTAAAGTACACAGCCTCAACAGTCCTCAAGGGCCGCGTACTCAAAGACCGCTAAGGCCGGAAGTGCGAGGCTTGTAGGCTTGTGAAATAGGTTGCCTAGCAACCATGACACTAACAGCTGGAAACGTTTCATACAGCTTTGTTTGACAGAAATGAAGGAAAACATATTTTGTTCATTTGTTTCTACATGAGCTTTGTGTGATTTAATAAGCATCTGAGGCTGAGACCACAGGACTGTAAAACATGATTGTTGGGCTTCATTTCTGTACTGAACAGTCATTTAAGACTAGCTAGTAAATAACAATTACTGATTAAAAATGAGAAATGCTATCCTTGCTAACTTTTGAGTATTGTGATGGACCGAGCAGTGAAGGAATGTCAGGCAGTGCAAAAAAAGTTTGTTTGTTGTTGTTTTTTTACCCCAAAACTATCTTTGTAAAATTATACAGAGAATTCAAAAATTTGAGCCCATAAAAAGAGTTCAAAGTGACAGACCTCTTTGTTGCTAGAAAAGCTGGCAAGAAACAATACTACCAACTCAAACAAACTAACCTACCAAAACAAAAACAAAACACAGAAAGGTGTAGAACACACAAAAACCAACTAAAACTAACATAACAAATTCCACCCCCCATGATCCAGAATTGTCATATGACCCAATTTGCAGGTCTCCATATAGGCTTTCTCCACCCATTTTCTACCGCTTGGCTAATCGACCAAGGGACTGGGAGCAGCTGCCACTGAAGTAACACGGAAAACAAAGAAAGATTAAATCATACATACATAACAGTGTAAACTAAAATGTGCGCACTTATTTCAGGATAGAGTATTATATGATTGTATGAGTATATTAATACTAAACCAAAACGAGTTTTTTATTAGCCTGTAAATTAAATTTATATTTAAAGAAAGTAAAATGTAAGTGTAGAGTTATGGTTAAGCCTCTATTGTAACACTGATGTTTCGTAGATATTAGCACTGTGTGGCTGGAACTGCAGCCATCACAAGTAGGTTCAATTATTCTAAAATTAACATTAAAAATGTTTTCAATTTAATTATTTAACTTTAGAACATCCATGAGGTTCACCTGAGGGGGATATCTTTGGTTGCCAGTCTTGAAGAACACCAGCACTTATCCATAAATGAAAGATGGAGGATCTGGATACTTATTTTACACTTAATGGAGCGCTATAGAGAAAAGTGAGTATTTCTTGTACATGAACTGAATCAGTTATAAGCAGTGTTGGGACTAACACGTTGTTAAGTAACGCGTTACAGTAACTACGTTATTATTGTGGTAACGAGCACGGTAACTAGTTATTATGCCAAAATCAGGAACGCGTTAGTCGTTACTGGGATTTAGATAGG